>NW_017731509.1:423183-472012 GCF_001890085.2 Hipposideros armiger | reverse complement strand
AATGACAGCAACTTGTCTGTTCCCCTTCCCCCAATTCCCCAGCACTGTTCCCATCCCCCCAATTCCCCAATAAAAATCTTTAAAAAAAAAAAGAAAAAGAAAAAGGCACTGCTCTCACTGTTCCATTTTACCCCGTGAAAAGGCACTGGGCAAGGGTCAGATGACACGCAGTGCTGATGGGGATGGGGATTATCTCACTGACCACTGCTAAGGAACACCACACAAAAGGCCTCAGCTTTTTTAGGGACCCAGGGCAGCAGGAGTAGGACAGAGTGAAGGGCTAGGAATGGAAAAGTACTGAGTCAGAGGGGAAGAAAGTGCCTGGGTCAAGGCCCCTGATAAGGAGGTCTTGGTGGAAGTGCCTCAGCCAAGGCCCCCAGTAGAGTCCCCTAAGTGGAGTTGTCCAAGTTAGGAAGGCAGATATTCTATTTATTTATGATCCCTGATGGCCTGGGGACCTGAGGCTTCCACCCTCTACTGCAACTCCCTCCAGAAAGCGGCAATGCACTGGCTGTGCACCAAGTTTGGCTCGGGGAGGGCAGCTTCTCTCCATGAGGCCGTCCAGACAGAGCCTTGTAATTGTCTGTGGTCAGGCCTGAAGGATCACAGATAGGGCTTTGGCCTGGGGCTGGACTCTTCACAGATAACATGAGTAGGTCCAGGGGAATGAAAAGACAAGGGTGACAGTGAGAAGGAGAATTAATTGTAGCAAATATCTGAAGCCAGAGACAAATGAGGCCTTATCCTGCTCTATAACTCATTTCACCTGTTCAGCACCAACTTCAATGTATAATTTCCATAAATCTAATTTTCCTTTTTTTATTTCTGCATCACTATAATCAGGACAAGGAGAGACAGATAGCCAAGGAGAGCTAATACCTAAACGTGAGAACCAGGACACCCCAAGGAGGCTGAAACCAGCTCCAGTGGCACATGGGACAAACAGAAACACTGGACAGCCCAGATGAGGATGCTGAAGTTGTCTTTCACACACCTCTCAGGTCGTTCTTATCATCGCCTCCTAAGGAGTATAGTCCTGACTCCTGATCCATTTCAATCTATAACAGAAGTATGCATTTGAAGAATGTTGTGCCAGTAGCACTGAGAGGCTGGCAATTTCTCTCTGACTTCTCATAGCAATGCCTGGAACATACACCAGACATTCTAGCCAAAGAACACATGCCAGTGATGACAAATTCAACTGAGAAGGGCGAATGGCCTGTGAAGAGAGGAAGAGTGAAAGAGATATCTTATAAATTACTGAGCTATGAGCCTTGGCACCTCGGCTCTTAATTTTAAAAGCACTGTGTAATGGGCTATTTGGATGGAAGTTGTTTTCCTTTCTTAGATTTCTCCTAACTCATTTGCCACTGGTCTCAGAACCCCAGGAGGATAGAAATAACTTTATTTCTGCTGCCTCAGGTTTTCTTCCTATAAATAGTTGGACAAAATTGGGAGGATAGTGTTTTATTTTCTTTATGAAGCTATCCTAAGATTTGTAGGCATATAACCAAAGAACTAAGTGACAAGAAATCAGGGAATTCAAAACATCTGCAACCAAATGAAGGTTCTCAAGGGGGATTTGAAAATGAGTGCCACTGAGAAGATAAGAGTTGACAGAAGGGATATCGGCTCCTACTTTGGTAGTGCTCTGATCATATTTTTCATCAATTATTTACAGAGGAAGATCTACATTAACATTAATCATGAAAATTCTGAATTGCTCCTTTACATTAATAATAAAACAACTGCACCAAATGCAAACAGGCACCGATAATAGAACATGAAATAATGCTTAACACGCAAAGGGAAAGGGCCTATTGAAATGAAACATTGAGAGGCTAATTATTGTACTACCATGAGGGATATGGTCCATGACCCAGACTGGTAACCATTATCCGACAAAAAATGTTGATATTTGCTTCGTCTGCAGTTGTCATATTTAGAGCTATGTTCAGAGCTGCCCCAACCAACCATTGAGCAGCTGGGAATCTGAGGGTAATTTAAACAATAGTGAATGCTCCAATAGAATTTGGGGAGGATACATGGAGGAGACATCTCAGTCTGGACACCTGGCATGGCAAACACGAGCTTTTAGATGGTATGCTTCTCATCATCAAGTATGAACTTTACATACCATTGTATGTCTCCCATATGAACTCATTCTTGGTCATCTCTGCTCACAAGGACCTTCTCTTTTGAAAATTTCTGTATTATATCATTTTCCCTGTCATATTCTAGCATTTTGTTATATAGTGTCTTGGAATCCTAGCTGCTACTAGCTCTACATTTTCCAATTTCATTACCCTTAATATTTTTCTCCAGGTTGAGGCAGGCTACCAGTCACCTTTCTTGGCTATGCGTTAAAGAATTTCTGTGGCCTCAGAAAAGGGCTTAAGGGTACTGGGATCCATGGCACTGACCCTCTATTGGACAAAAATTGAAGAACTTGAAAAGTAAGGAAAAGAAAAAAAGAGGCAGAATGACATATTAGGAAGTGAATGGAATTTCACACAGAAAGAACAGAGTCTGAGTTTGGCTCTAATCAGTTACTACTTAGGCAATTTGGAGTTAGCCATTTAATTACGCTTGGATCCTCCTATGTTAAATGGGGGAGAATAGTACCTATGCCCAATATCATAAGACTGCCTGAGTTGTTGAATAGTAAGTGTTTTTTATGTTGTGCAAAGCCACTCACACCTACCTAAAAGGCTGTTTGGCACAGTGGGTGAGGATATAGGCTCTAGGTCACACCATCTGGGTTTGAATCCTGGCTCTGCAACTTCCTAGTATAAAGTTGACATCTCAGTGGCTTAATTTTCTAATCTGCAAAATAATGATAATTATGGCATCTCATGACTATCATGGGAAATAAATGAGTTCCCCTGTGTATAGTACTCCAGACAGTGCCAGTAAGCGAGTACAAAATAAATATTATTAATGCCTTGGATAACAAATAGGAACATACTTGTACAGCTTTGAAGTCAACAGAAACTGAATAAAATGTGGAAGTCAGCTTGGCTAGGAGGTGGCATTGTATAAAGAAGAGGGTGTTTGATAGAATCTAAAACTAAGAGTGAGTTTTGTTTAGGATGACATATTAAGACAATTACCAGCTTAAGTTTGCTTTTCTGATAATGAAATATTTCTCCTTTGCATCACTGTACATCCTGTACCACTGTAATTTTTTAAACATTAATTAGTTAACATGTCCAAAACTGAACTTCTGAGAGTCCCCCCTTTTCTTATACCTATTTTTCCTGCAGTCTTCCCCAATTAAGTTAATAACAACTGTATGCTTAAAGTTGCTTTGACCAAAACATTCCAATTCTTCCTTGGCTAATTTCTTACTCTCTATATTCAGTCCATCTAAAGTCCTCTTTGGCTTGATCTGTAAAAAATATCTGGAATCTGACAATGCCTCCCAATGTCAGCATAGTGATGCCTTAAGCCACCACCTGAATTATTGTACCTGTCTCCTGACTGGTCTCCCTGTGTTTATTCTGGCTTATTTATTCTGTTAGCCACCCAATGGCTAGAATGAACTGGTTAAAATCTGTCAGTCACTTTTCCACTGAAAACTCTACAGTGGTTTCCTAACTCACTTACAGGAAGAGCCAAATTCCCAACATGGTCTTTAGCTGTACACAATCGGACTCCTGTTTACCTCTTGGTGTCTTCTATCATTCCTCGGCTCCATCTCTGTCTGTTCTGCCCCAGTCACATTGGATTCCTGCTATTCCCAAGACACTTGAGGCACGTTTCTACTCCAGGTCCTTGCATAGGCCTGGAATGCTTTTCACCAGATATTTACATGACATGGCCCCTTGTCTCCTTTAAGTTTTTTCTTACGTCAACACATCCAGGAGGCTTTCCTTGTGTACTTAAAATTGCAACCATTCTACCCTAGCATCCTTATTCACCTTCCATGATTTATTTCTCTCTCTAGAATATTTCACCTTCAGTATATGATATGATTTTTTTTTATTCTGCCTCCTTACCAGAATGTAAGCTTCATGAAGACAGTGTTTTGGGGCTGCTTGCTCACTGCTCTATTTTAAATGCTTAGAAAAGTATCTGATCCTTAGCAGGTACTCTGTAAATACTTACTAAATGAATAATGAATTCATTTATTATAATTATTAATAAAATTTGATTACTTGTGTATTACTGTCACATGACTAACTACTATCAAATAAGCTCCCAAAACCATGGAATATTCTATTTTAATTATTATCACTGAGCACATGACTTGGCTTTTTGTAAGCCCTTTATAGTATTTTGGGCATGAAGGAAGGGGAAAATGCTGAGTTAACTTGAAGAAGTTGCTATATGGAAACATGTCATTTGGGGAAGATTGGCTACAAAGGAGGTGAGTGAGAGCAGAGGGAGGAAACAAACATTTGTTGAAGATTTGCTAACTTGTACATGTTTTTGAAATAACCATTTAAGATAGAAAGTGGTTTACGCCCAGTTAAAAGATAACACGATATCAGAGGCTTCAAGTAATTTGTCTACAGTCACACAGCTAGAGAGGCAAAACCCTTACAACTTGCCAGTGTGTCATGTGATGCCAGAATGAATTTCCGCTTACCCCAAGCCAAATACTTGCTTTGAACAAAATACCCCTGTGGATAAAATATCCTGAACTTTGTCTTAATGTTTGGACTGATCATTTCTCCCCCCTGGATGGTAGATTTTTTTTCTCTCTAGTGAAAGAAGTCAATTGTGAATTCAGTCAGATTTTAAGTTTCACTAGATACAATTCTCTTAAAACACTCACTTATTACTCCTTCTTTCCTGTTTTGCTGGTAATTTTACCTCCATCATCATCGAGGATCCTTCCTCAATTATTTGCATATTTAGTTATTAATGATTAAACTAAACCATCATCTTTATTTAATTAGTAGTGGCGTGTGGGATCCGGTAGCAAGCCAGGTGTGTGCAATTAAGTTGGATACCACAAGGAACACCCCAATCAGCAGCATGTGGACTGCAGGCTTGCTCATTAATGTTTCTCTTTGCTTTCTACAAGTTTATGTTTGACAGTTACCTTGTGGGAAACCTGACCTGGCAAAAAAGAGGTCTTTATTTATTTATTTTTTAATCCCAACAGATCTTTGATTTTTTTTCTAGTCCACCTAGTCAGAAATGGAACAGTCATTGGTTCTGCATTAGAGATTGCTTTAATTGGGTTTGTTTTTGAATGAGATATAAAAATTAAGTTTTCTCAGCACACCCTCCCCAGCTTCAACAATCACAGCTAAGGGATGAAGCCTTGAGCAATCAAGCCTATGTGCCTGAAAATTACACCCTATCACTGCTTAATGCAATGTAGGTAAAAACCCATTTTGGAAGAGTGACTCTTGATCATGATCAAGGCAGTTATTCAGAAGAGACATGAAAAAAAGGGAAAGGTGCTTTTCATTACACAGGAAACAGCTCAGATCTAACCAAGCATCTCCCTAGAAAAAAAAGTAATTAGAATTAAACAGGCCATCTGCACGATCACTGATTGGAGAAAAAGAGTAAAATTCTATTTAATTTTACAAGATGGCCATGGAAGCAAAAGCACTGTGAAGAGGCACCTCATTAATAACAGGAATGGAGACCACCCAAGTTTACAATCAGCTCAGTTTTCATAGTAGAGAAAAAAAATTGCCTCATTGTGTGAGTGGTGACTTCCTTCCTTCATGACATTATTTTTCTATTGGGCTGTCGGAAAAGTCATGATGCACTTTTGCAATGAAAAACGTAGAAAAAACTATGTCATGACTTTTCCAACAACCCAAGTGGCTAGGAGTGCTCAGTCACAACACTAGTCAATGGATCATTTCAGGCTGTGGGTTATCTCAGGGGGGTTGGAAGATGAGCCAGAGTGAAAACAGCAAAGGAATAAAAACTGCCCCAAAGTTTTTAAGGAAAGTTGAGAGGGAATACCAATAGCAAGCACTGAGCATAAAAGTCAGATTGAGATTGTAAAAGGACTATGAAACAAAAGAAAAAAACAGAAACATTCAGATAGATTAAGAATAACAAAAGCAAGTGAAACAAAAAGCAAATTTTTTCCTGCCAGTTATGTAAATACTCTTATATGTATTAACATATATTAATTCTTACAGAAGATATGTGAACCACATGTATATCAGGACTGACCAATTTATAGCTGAGGAAATCTGAAATTAGAGATGCTAAATAAGTTGCATAAAGGTCATGCAGGTCTTAAATAGCAAAACTAGGTTTCCTACCTAGATTTTTTTAATATAAAAGCACATGTACTCTTTCAGTATTTTAAACTCTGTCAAGGCAGGGCAGCCCTGAATAATTGCTGTGAACATAATTTAGGTCATTGTGATATCTCTTAATTTGTGAATGAGTATGCCAAAATTGGGTAGGTTAGTTTGGTTTAAAGATAAATGGTTAGAGTCCACAAACATAAAGATGTTAATAAATGGGGCACTCCAAGTCATAAATTGTGAAATTTTATCCCAACTCTATGACAAATTTATAGAATTTGGGGAATATCATTTTATCTTTTTAGGTTTTAGTTTCCCCATGTTTATTATGATGGGATTGAGTTTGCTTGTCTCTAAGGGCTCTTTCTAGATAAATTGTCTATGATTCTTCTGTAGTATATGTCTACCAGATCATTGGAGCTCAAAATGATCATGAATGGTTCAAGTGGTTTGGTTTACAAGGTCTAACAATCAAGTTTGCAACCTCATCCTAGAAAAAGTGTTACATTTCTCATTGCTGAAAATCACTATGGTCATCTTGAAAGTACTCTCCTTGGGAACCCATGCATTGAATGAGTACCTAGTCCACCCTTCAAAGCAATTTTGGAACTCTTTTTCTGGAATGACCATCAGAGCTGTTGTAGTTTTACACTTGATGTCTTGAATGTCATAAAAATGTCTTCCTTTCAATATTTTCTTTACCTTGGGTAAAGAAAGAAGTCATTGGGGGCCAGACCAGATGAGTAGGGAGGGTGTTCCAATACAGTTATTTGTTTACTGGCTAAAAACTCCCTCACAGATAGTGCTGTGTGAGCTGGTGCATTGTTGTGATGCAATAGTCATGAATTGTTGGTGAAAATTTCAGGTCATTTTCGTCTTTTTCACACAGCCTTTTCAGCATTTCCAAACAGTAAATTTGGTTAATTTTGTAAATTTGTAAATTTTGTTTGTCTAGTTGGTACAAACTCATAATGAATAATCCCTCTGGTATCAAAAAAGGTTAGGAACATCATTGCAACAAGTTCACGACCTTGTCAGACCTCATATATCATAATATGCACTGATATTTATTAAGTTCTTGGTGTACATATGACACTGTTTAAAATATATAATTTAATCCTTTAGATAAACTATGAGTTGCGTTCTATTATTACTGCCATATTACAGGTGAGGAAACTGAGCACTCAAAAACTGAGTAGATTTCCCAATGTCATATAGCTAAAAGTTGTAAATTTCAGAATTCAGTCGTCAATGTTTTAGTCTGAGAGTTTGAGCTCTTAATTATTATCCTTCTCTACTTTGCCAGATGACTATATCCCATATCTCTTTGCAGGGTAATTACACACTCTAATGAAACCTAAAACACAATGCGGCTGGGGTGCTATTTATATTTCATTTTGAGAAAAGCCCCTCCTGAAACATTTTTGAAAATTTTCTTTAAGTAGTGATTTGAATTCTGTTTGTATAATCTGAATCATGTTAAACTCCATGCCAAAGATATTAACATGGCGATCCCTACATAGAATTTTCTTCAGTGGCAATATGTTTAACTGTAAGTCTACTCTTATGAATATAGATATAAAAACCCTCAACAAAATACTAGGAAATGGACACCAAAAATAATTTAAAAGGATTATATACCATGACCATGTGAGAATCTATCTTAATAATGCAAGGTTGGTTTAATATCTCAAAATAAATTAATGTAACACACCACATCAATACAATAAAGCACAAAAACCACACAATCATCTCAATAAACACAGGAAACTATGTGAAAAAATTCAGCACTCACTATGATAATAACACTCAACAAACCAGAATCAGACAGTAATATCCTTAACCTGATAAAAAGCACTTAAAAGAGCTAACGTCAGGAGCAAGACAAGGATGTCTGTCAGCTTTTGCCATGTCTATTCAACATTGTCCTGGGGTCCTAGCCAGGATAATTAGGTAAAAAAAATGAAATTAAAGGCATCTATATTGAAAAAGAATTAATAAAACTATCTGCTATGGTCTAAATGTTAGTGACGCTCCTCTGCAAGTTCATATGTTGAAATTCTAGTGCCCAATGTTAGGTATGAGGAAGTAGGACCCTTAGAGTGATTAGGTAATGAGGACTCCATCTTTGAGATTGAGAATAACACCCTTATAAAGGAGGCCTGAGAGAGCTCCTTTGTCCTTTCTGCCATGAGAGGAGGAGACAGTGAGAAATCTGCCACCCCAAGAGGCCCATCACCCACCTGAAATCAGCTGGGTTCCTGATCTCGGACTTCCATCCTCCAGAAACAGAAAAATAAATATCTGTTGTTTGTAAGCTACCCTGCTGGTGGCATTTTGTTATAGCAATGATTCTGGATTAGACAATGGTTTCTTAGATATGACCAAAAAGAAAGGCAATAAAATAATAAACTGTACATCATTAAAATTAAAGACTATTATGCTTCAAATGAAGCCATCAATAAAGGGAAAAGAAAAAACCCACAGAATGGGCAAAATTTATTTCAAATCATGTATCTCATAAGGGACGTGTATCTAGAATATATTGAAAAAAACTATTATAACTTGATAAAAAATAAACCCAATTAAAAATGAGCAAGGGATTTGAATAGATATTTCTACAAAGAAGACATGAAAATGGCTAAAATGCACACAGAAATATCCTCAACACCATTAGTCGTCAGGGAAATCCAAATTACAATGAAATCTCATTTCACACTCACTGGAATGGCTATAACCAGAAAGATAGATAATAAGTGTTTGTGAGGAAATGGAGAAATTGTAACCCTTGTACATTGATGTAGAATGAAAAATGGAGTAGCTGTTTTAGAAAACAGTTGGATAGTTCCTCAAATGGTTAAACATATAATTACCCTATGATTCAGCAATTCTACTCAGAAATATACACAAGATAAATAAAAGTACATGTTCACACAAAAACTTGGGCATGAATGTTTATGACAGCATTATTCAAAATAGCCAAAAAGTATAAATAACCCAAATGTCTGTCAATGGTGGATAGTTAAATACAATGTAATATTTCAAAACATGAGATATTATTCTGCAATAAAAGAAAATGAAGTACTGAAACATGCTACAACATGAATAAACCCTGAAAACATACTAAATGAAAGAAGCCATTCACAAAGGACCACATACTTTATAATTCTAGCTATGAAACATTCAAAATAGGCAATTTTTTAGAGACAGAAGAAGGCTGGTAATTACCTAGGACTTAGGGGTTAAAGGGATTAGTGATGATGGCTAAGGGCTGCAGATTTTCTTTTGAGGTAATGAAAATATGCTAAAATTGATTTTGATGATGAATACATAATTCTGTGACTACACTACAAGACATTGAATTGTACCTTTTAAATGTCTAAATGTACGGTATGGGTAAATTGTATGGTATGTGAATTATATCTCCTTAAATCTATTTTAAAAGTAGCATGTCTATCCAATTGGACACAAATAATATTATGTGGATTTCATCATTGTTGGATGGTTTTACCCTATGAGACCAATTGTCCCTCAGAAATAATACCACTCTTCTGTTCCCCAGATCTTTTTGTTTAGACCCATAGCCTGGAACTAGACCTTCATCTCCATTTCTTAAACGTGGTTTAGGTTTTTGCTCAAAGAACTAGAAAGAAGAGAGGATATTATATGTAGGAGGAATTAGCAAATGTGTCATGGAGAAAGTAGCCCGTGTTAAAAATAAATTCTTCACATTAGGTAGTATTTCAAAAATTACATCCTTTGTCTCATTTGTTCTCTCCTGAATCATTGTCAGAAGATGTCAATTTGTGTCCCCATCACCAGTTGCCATTTAGTGGCTTATGCTTACATCCCAAAGTGTCTCACTCTATTTTTGACTAGTCTACAGAGCAGCTCTTATATATTTAGCAGAACTCTCTTTCTCAATAAGCTGAAACTTAAATGCTTCTGTTTTTATCCCTTAAGGCCAATAGATCAAGTCAAATTTCTCCTTTCATCATGACTACCCTTCATTGATTTGCAAGTGTCTATTACACCCAGGAGCATAAAGGTGAGATGGAATAAGCACACAAATTTGATCTAGATAGGCAGACCAT
The DNA here is from genome assembly GCF_001890085.2 of Hipposideros armiger. Lineage (NCBI taxonomy): Eukaryota > Metazoa > Chordata > Mammalia > Chiroptera > Hipposideridae > Hipposideros > Hipposideros armiger. The sequence continues at coordinate 461,682 of NW_017731509.1, read as the reverse complement.
GGGCTTTGGGCAAATTACTTTAACATCTCTTGAGTTTCACTTTCACATCTGTAAAATGAGAGTAATAAAGCCTACCTTGCAGAATTCCTAATGAAATGTGTTGGATAACTTTTATGTTTAAATGCCTAGCAGATAGTAGGTGTTCTAGAACATTAGTTTCCTTTTCTTTACTGTCACCTGCTTCTACTTTTTTTCTAGTAAACTTTTCTAGCTATTTCAATCATCTGTAATGCAAAATGATTATAAGTAAAATGTGTAAACTATGCTGACCTGTAAGCATAAGTTAAAATGGAGGGTATGCAGAGGGGATTCCTTTGACATCAGAGGGATTTAGGCAGCCTACTTGGTAGGGAATTCACTGTATTTTGTGTGCCATATAGGATGGGCATGTACCTCCCTTCTTGTTACTGTAGGCAGAAAGAATAGGGCCGTGGGGAGAGGTGGGGGTAGGGGCAAGAAAAGAAGGAGGATGTGAAGAGAGACAAAGGAAAGAAAGGAGATCATTCTTAAGAAAAGGAACATTTACCAGACCAGCCAGAACTAGATTTTGGTGACTCAGGACGCCATCTTGCTTCTCAAGGTGAACTTCAGCTAATTATAATAGATCATAATATTATTAGCATTGTGGACAGGGAAAAATCTCCATCCCATGTTGTCATGACAGTTCTGACAAGGGCCAAATAAGGACAAGGGAACCCTACCTCCCAACAGGACGGAGTGGTCAGCGAGGACCTGCTGAAAATGTCTGCGTCTGTGACAGCACCCCTGAAACTTGAATATTTTGCGCCCTGAGTCTAATAAAATCCTAAGGCTTTTTGTGCTTTGGGGCAGCTGCTCTTCTCCTGGGCCTGCCTGCTCTCATGCCATTTTGAGAGTATTATTTCCTTTTTGTTCAATAAATCCACTACTTGGTTGGCTTTGCCTGTTTGCCTTATTTAGTACATCCTTGAATTCTTTCCTGTGAGAACGTTCTTCTTTGGTAACACTCTGGCCATCCATAACAATTTTTTTCTTCTTGAATATGTTCAGTGAATGTGACCTTTGGGCTTAGTGCTTTCCTTGCAACAATCTTAAGCATTTAGTATTATTATCTGCATCTTATATATGAGAAAAAGAAGACTCAGAGAAGTGGAGAGACTTGCTGAAGTTTTCATAAATGATGCCATTCTGTAATATCGCCAAAGCTTCCTTCTTCATTATACACTGGAATAGCAGACTTGGGTATCAGTTATCTCAATTTTATAGAAGAAAAAGGGTTGGCTGCAGCAAAACTCCTGAATTTGTTGTGGTTTGATTCCCTTCACAGGAAGGTAAAAATAAAATAAATGAAAGAACACCTGGCTAGTGAATCAGGAATTCAAAGTTTTCATTCTGGTTATGCCACTAAATGACTGTGGGATCCTGGGAAAGTCATTACTTTTAAAGAATAATATTAATAGTTCCATGTAGATGATTGATTATGTAGACTTATAAATGAATCACTTTTTAAAACCCTCAAATCTTTTATACCCTCCCCACCCCCACCTCTACCTATATTCTTCAGGGGTGTTTGACATTCAAAAGCCATACATCTGTATAACGGCTTTCCTTTTTTGTTTGAATGTTTGTTTGTTTTGCTTTGTTATGTTTTCAGGATTAACTTATCTAAGACTGATTCCTGGTAGACTTCCTGCCAGAACAGAAATTAGCATGCTGCAGAGCAACTTGGACACCTGCCACAGTCCCAAATTGTGGTCCTGTATCCCTGGGTGCCACAAAACTCTCTCAGGGGTGTCTGTGTCATCAACATTATTTTTATAATTGTACCCAGATGTCATTTAACTTTTTGACCCTTATCCTCTCATAAGTGCACAGTAGAGTTTTCCAGAGACTGCCTGACATGTGATATCACAACAGGTTGAATGCAGAAGCAGATGGAAGAATCAAGGTGTCTTCCAGACATTAAAGGTGTTTGCAACAATGTCAAACAATGCCACTAATTTTTCCTCTTGCTAACTTTTTTTTGTTTTGTTTTGGAAAATACAATTTTTAATTAAAAATATTATTGTTTATGTTCACATGGAAAGGATTATTTTTAAATGAATAAATATTTTAAGGGATTTACCAGTTCTAATTATTTCTTGTACAGTAAATATCAACATATAGAACCCAAATAAACATACATTTTTAGAGTTTTCACTAATTTTTAAGAGATGAAAAGGGTCCAGAGAACAAAAAGGTTGAGAACACTGGCCTTAAGCAATCAATCCTGACAGGGTGCAGAGATGGGCTAGGGCTACAGTCTTGCTCATACCAGAAAGGGGTTGATGCTTTATTGAGAGACATCCTACAGCCATACGTGCCACCCCCAAATGCAATGGACAGAAGAAAACCCTTTATCTGGTATTGTTCTTACTTGACTGAGTTCCCACCAATTAGCCTATTCCAAGCAGGGTGTGTTCACTTCTTGGTCATTCACACATGCTCATTTAGTATCACTTATTTAAAATTTCTGCTAAATAAACATGAGTCCAAACATGAAGCCCAATTAGAGGTTCTGAAAAATGGGTGAGTTGAAAAACATAAAGAAAACTTAGATTCTGGGAATTTAGATTTTTCTGGTTTTAAATATGACATCAAGGAGAGGAATGATTGGCTGTATGAAAGTGTAAGATTGAAAGCCCCTTTGATAATGTTCTCATTATTCTAAGTCCCAGGGATGCTTTTACTATATTATGTTTGTAGGAAGAAAAATGCGAAGATTGCTTGGAATATATAACATTTTGTTGCTATAGCAACCTCTCATTTGTTTATGCTCGCCAGTATCAATGCCCTTACAGAATCCACAAATATGCTAACTCTGGCTTGGCCTCATGACTTGTTTAGGCCAATGGGAATAATAGCAAATGTGATTTAAGCAGACACTTGAAGTTTTCACATTCACTCTTGTCCTATCTTGCTGTTCTTATAGCCCCAAGTCACCACGTAAACAAGTGTGGGCTACCTGGCTAGAAGATCAGAGACAGGTGACATGTATGCGAGCTACACCCTTCATCCCAGAGGAGAGAAAATCAACTGTCAGATGTGCAACTGAGGATATGCAGGACCAACCTAACTTCAACCCACCCCACCTGTGACCACAGATGCCTGAGCAAGGCCAGATGAGCAAGGCTTTTGCCTCAGGCACATGAGAATGACCTAGTGGAATTGAAAGTCAAATAACTGACTGCAGTTTTAAGCTTTAAGTTTTGGTTGACTGATTATAAAGCTGCAGATATTTGATATGGAAATGTACTATAATTTTAATGCTTGTAAAAAATCCTTATGAAAACTTCTTTGTTACACGTTTAGTCTGTCACATTGCCTGACTTTTAATGAGGAAGCAAAGGACCCAATAAAATCTGTCAAGATTTCTTTCTTAATTTGTGTTACTCCTGAGCCTTTGAAGCTTTGGATGTGAATGTGTTTGGCAGGGAGGATTGTGGGAAGACTGGGCGGGTAATGATAGAAAGTTTGGAGTAGGTACATTTATTTGATTAGCTGTAAAAACTTTCACATTCTGAGCTTCAGTTTTCTCCAAGGAATAAGTTGAAGGACTGAGAATTTCATTTTTTTTCCCCTAGGAAATTTTGAAAAAATTCCGTTACAGTACAATAAATAATTATGAGTTGGACAAACAAAGGTTACTTGATAATATAGTAGAGATAAATGGCTTATTAGGAACATCGAACTGGTTGGCAGCAGAATTTGAAGCATTAAAAGACAAAATGCAGTGAATAGGAGTGAATTGGTAACAGAGGTTCAGGCTGGAGATTCAATGGGAGGAACCACAAGAACCACTTACATAAAGTCTTCCTTAGGGGCATTTGACAAGGGCCAGGCACAGCTGTATGTGGATGTCCAGATCCAGAGTGATGCAACATGAGTGTCAGTTACCTTAGCCAGCCTGACGAAAGCCCTTTTAGACTAGGGACAAGACCACTCTCTCTAAGCTTATTGCTTAGACTTCAGAGTTGGTGGGAATCGGAACCAAATTTTAGCATCATCACTTACTGGATAAGTGACCCTCTCAAGACTACAAAATTAAGTACTAAAAATACCTAAAAACAAAACCAGACAAACCAAAAACCTACACTTGAAATTATGAAAATGACATGCATCTTTCTAATTTTGTGTGTGTCTGTAATACTGCAATCTATTTATGCAAATAAAATGTAACCTTCTTTCAGGGCCACATGAAGACTTTTTTAGGCCTCTAGACTATTTTGCCTTTGTGGGCCCCTTCTTCCATAAATACATATTAAAATTATATTGTGTGACTGCATTGGTAATCAAGACAAATGTAATCTTTGACCTTAAAGGTTATTTTTTTCTTCTGATTTTAAAGTAAATTAAAACATTTCTGTAGGGGGGAAAAAACCCCAAAACCCTAAAATATCTTAAGCATTCTCACCACAAACCAAAAAAAAAAAAAAAAGGAAAAAGACTCAACGATGTGAGGTGATGTGAATGTGTTAATTATCTTATTCTTGGTATAATCATTTCACAATGTATATCAAATCATCATGTTATACACTTTAAATATGTACAATTATATTTGTCAATTATTCCTCAATAAAGCTGGAAAAAGGAAAAAAACAGAATTTCTAAAAACTTCTGTCAAGATGTTGGGAACAAGAATAGGTGGCGGAGAGTCCATTTGAGAAGGTGAGTGTTTTACATTAATGAGATATTTACGAAAAAGGAACTAACCTATAAAGGAAATAACTGGTAAGTTTAAAGTTGAAATATTTTTACTGCTACAGAGCACTGTATATACGCTTATGTGTGAGGAGGAGCAAGCTGATGATAAGGAAGATTCGATCATTGTAGAAAACAAAGAAGTCAGTGCTGACTTATCAATTAAGCACAGCAGACACAGTACCTGAGAGCCAGACTGTCTTTCACAAATACAGCACTGGTTCAACACAAGTCTCCTTGGGCCCATTATCCACATCATCTTGGTCTAGATTGCCAACATCCCAGGAGGAAGAAAATAAAGACAAAAGCAGAAAAAAATAAATTAGAAAGCAGGTCACAAAAGTAGCTCAACTGTTAAATAAATTCAAGATCTGGATCTTTGGGGGAAATTCTTACAATATATATGCTTCTGGTAAAGCTAAAAAAGAAAAAAAGATAGAAAGCACAAATAAAAAGAGAAATTGCCAAGGTGACTGAATCTGCAAAAATGATGTAAAATTACATATTGCATACACAAATGTAAAAATCCTAACAAAGCTCTTTTTTTGTTAATCTAGTCATATAAATTAATAAAATAGAATAAAATTGAAAAACTGAATATATGAACATTCATACAAAATATATCAAATGTTAGCTAAGAATTATTTCTAAAAGTCATTTTAGGTTAAATGTTTTTACTGTGGTGTCTTTCAAACTTGTGGTAGCCAATTCATATGCTATATAAATAAATTTTTCCAGAAAACTAAAAGATGTAAAACCATTCAATTTACTTCATGAAGAAAGTACAGCTGATTTAAAAACATTACAAAGATGGCACATAAAAGGAAACTGTGGATCAAAGAGACTTACTTATTCAAAATAAAATGCTAGTGAATCAAACCCATCAGTGCATCCAGAAAATAATGTACCAAAAAAAGCAGATTCACTACTGAATTGCAAATGTGATTTATCATTTCAGAATCTAAAATATGTAAATAGGTCAAAAAACAAACATTCCAAGTGATTATTAAAAATCATTTGGTAAGTTTCAACTCTTATTCTAATTAAAAGAAACTAGAAATATAGAGTTTTCCGACAACCCAATATTTACCACTATATTGTTCAAATCAGCCACATTGTATGAGTATATTCCCTTCTTCTATTAATGGATACTCAGGTTATTTGCTTGTATGGTTGTTTGATTGTTTTGCTATGATTATTCTTGGGTCAACCTCTTGGTACACAATGTCAAGTTTGTCTGACTAGACACTGTTGTCCATTAGAATTTTCTGACATGACATATTTACAAATCTGTATAAGAGAAGTTAAGGCAATTATTTATTATCATCATACAATAACAGGATTTTTTTTCTTCTGCAACTACAAATGGATTTGCATTAGGCCTTATCATTTTAACATCTACATGTCTTAATCTCTAGTTCATAGTTTTCATTTTGATGTTTTCTGCATTGACTTTTCTATAGTTATTTTTCCACATCTATTTTTCTGTCTTCTATTGGATTAATGAAACTTTTCTTTTCCTCATATTTTTCTTTCTTCCAATTCTGTGTATGTTTTTTTAAAGCAGTTATCCTTGAAATTTTATCATTTATACTTAATTTTACAGTCTAAAATTTATCAGTGTTTTCTAAACAATAAGAGAAATTAATATGCTTTAACTCTGATTATCCCATCCCATCTTTACACTATTTTTTCATTAATATTTTAGTACTCAATTTAGTATTTTAGCATAATTTCTCAAATAGGCATTAATTTTATAGAACTAAATTAAAAAATCTAATTGTATTTTTGCAAATTATTGGTATTGTTATAAGATCCTATTTTTTATGGGCATTAGGAAAAACCCATTTTCATTCATCTTGACCTATCTTTACACATCAATATAACTTATTTCAATGGATCCCCCAGAATTCAGGGAAAATGGCCTATTAGAAATTTTCATGTACATTATAAGTTAATGAATCATTAGGAGAACTTGAGGATGATGATTTTATAGAAAATAAAGGCACATTTTGATTTGCCTTGTCTGCAAAACTATCCAGGCCTTCATTAAATCCTTTTACTTCCCATGATAATGTAGTTATTTGGAAAGCTTCAATAGGAATCTGTATTCATTTCTACCAAGATCTAATTGGATAAACTAGATTTACAACCATGACCATGCCAGAAACGTCACATGTGAGAGCAAGTTTTATTTAATTAGATGGGACAAGCCTGCTATTAAGAAATAAAGACTTCACTTCTTATGTGGAAGAGATGCTTACGAAGTCCATCCAGGAAATCGGTCCAGTACTTGTTCTATTCTTTGGAATTATGTTTAGTGAAGAACATCATTTCTTAGTAGATCAGACATTTTGAATAAATCTGAAGAATTTCATAAAATAGGGTATATCCATTCAGTTATAGAGTCTGTGTTTGAAAACTGATAGAGGCAAATTGGATGTTTTTTGCTTTATATCCTCAAAATGGATAAACAGACAAAGGCAGTAAAAAAATATTTGTAGCCAGGCAAAAGCAATAAAATATATGAACTTAAGGGCTTTATCAAGCCTCCAGACAGATGCTAACTCTCTTTTTTAGTTCTGTTGAACATACAACAAGGAGTCCTTTATGTATTAATCACCTCCTCTTGTTGCCTCTGTATACATAAAATACACCAACTAGAACATGACATTAATAATTAGAACACTTGTGGAGCAAGTTTATTTGGTCAGATCTGCTCCTGAGGTGTGGCGGTTAACCATGGAAGGTGAAAGTGAGGTGAGAAATGAGAGGAGATGGCGGGATGAAACTGGACAGTGGGCTGGCATTTTCCCCAGGTCAGCTTAGGCAAGCCTGAGGAAGGCACAGCACTCTGCCCAACCTCCCCAACCAACACGCTCACCGCGAGTGGGAAAGGGGAAAACCTTCAGCAATGGTCCTTGCCCTGCCCTCCTCAGATCCTTAGATCTCATCTTCGTGAGCTCTTGTTCTGTGTTTTTACTTTATTTCTGAGTAACTTCAACAGAACTTAATAAAGGGAGTGACAGGGTAGATCGATAGAAATGAGCAGGAGAAGGAGCGACCTAGCCTGGGTCAGAAAGCCCCCGGCAGCTGCCCACAGGACTCCAGACTTACACATACCTCTAAATCAAAGAGATGTGTTGTTAAAAGTCGGAGAAGGGGAAATCCATCCTGTTTGTCGCCAATACCTTACTAGCCCAACAGGATTCCAGGTTTTCACACACCCCTGAGGGATGTGTTTACACAGCCCCCAAAATTAAGGGGATGTGTTTACTCAGCCCCTGAATCAAAGAAACATGTTGCTGAATGCCAGAGGACCAGGCACCTCAGGGGCAATAAGAGAGATAAGAGAAGGGAGAGGGGGAGGCAATTCTACCCACAGAAATACAAGCCTTCACTAATGTAAGGTTTGGCTGCTTCCCTCTCTTGGGTCCCCCACTCTCTATGTCTCGGAGTATACTTTCTTTTACTAATAAACTTCTGTCTGTGCTGCACAAATTTCCATCTCTTGATTGAAGTACTTCCTTCAAGAAGACAAGAACTGAGGTGTTCAGTGTCATTTTCCTGGTAACAGGAGTATTCACACAGGTTGGGAAGAGTGTCAGGGAAGCAGGAGAGAGTGCAATAATACTTTAAAGCGGGAGCATCTTTACCACTGCTGGGTAGGCAAAGGCGGGGACCTAGGGACAGAGAGCTAAGTATGGTCAGGACTGCAGTGGGCCAATGAGATGCCTAGGGGGCAGAATTTCAGGCGATTCAGGGTCCTTTCTCTGGTTTTTGCTTGCCCACGCCCACCCCAATGGATGAAGATTGCCCCTGGAGGTGGTAGTTTCCCTATACTTCTGTCTCTCTTACAGCACTAGTTATGGCCTCCAGGCAGAAAGCCCGAAGATTAACATAGGAAGCTTGTCATTTGTCATAGAATGACCCCTGTCCCCAACACTACATTCTTTCTAGGCCAAGCCCTAGATGGAGAAGTCCTCAGGCACATTTGTCAGGGTCTTACTACTTTGAGCTCTTGTTTTTCATGTCTCTAGCACCCATTCATAACTAGTGCTGTCCTGGGCATTACTAGGTACTACACTCTATGACAATCTGAAATGTTAACAGAGGCAGGGAAAAACAGACTCATTTCCTCTTTTCTGCTTTAAATATACATATAAAGATATAAAGATGTCTCTAGACCCGCCATCTATGGGATGGCGGGTCTAGAGATATCTTTGTGGAATTGAGATAGAAATAAGAGTGAACACATATCACTATCACAAATATCACTGCATCAGGAACTGTTCAAAACATTTCACGTATTTCTGGCTCCTAACAACCCTGTAAGACTTCAGAGGCAAATTTACTCTAGAGTTAGCAAAGTATACATTTCAGAATTGGGTATCTAATTTTATATTTGTAACTTTGTATTCATTTTCATAAAGCGTACTTTCAAAATTGTATAAGCCTTAGGTCCCCGACACCTAGATGCATCCTTGAGGGTAGGGGGACTCCAGAGAGTTTAAGCACCTTGCCCACATTCCTATAGCTAGTAAAGGTGGCAGAGCCAAATTCAATCCCGGGCTGCCCACATTCAGAGTACAAAGTGTCACTTCTACTCCTGGTTGTCTAGAAAAGCTGAAGAGGAAAACCTGTATCCATGTCCTTGCCTTCCAAGTCATTGTGCATTAAGGTATTCATCTCAGTTATGAATGAGACAAGGTTTAAATGTTTACAATTTCTGCTTGACTTGAATATACTATCAATTCCATTTTAATAGTAAATATCTATGATTATTATTATACATCAACAAATACTGTTATAATCTTATTTTCAGAGTCTTTCTGATGTTAGTAGTTTCCTTAAAATTATATAAATTATTTAGGAAATGGAGAACCTGTAATTTAAATCCAGGTGACTCTGACCCCAAAGCTCATGTACTTAACTGCTCTTCAATATTGCCTAAATTCAAGATCTCAGAATTAGATGTGCTACTTATGTTTTTTATGCTACTTTTATTGGCCATTGATTGAATATTATCGTGGTAGAAGCCATGTATATGTTTTTTAAGTTGTCATAAAAGCCCTTCAAGATAGTTGTGATTATCATTTCAGAGGAGTTAGTTGAGATTTGAAATGTTTAGTAACTTGTCAGTTGTGCCAGCGCTAGTAAGTGGCAGAGACAGGATTCCAGATGCAATCTGAATTTGGAGTCTAGACTTGCTGCTACACTTGTTCTGTCACGGGGAATTGGCATCAGTGACACTTTATTGAACCATCCACAGAAACAAGACTTGTTTCCCCAAAATGCTGCCTCTTGTGTACGAGCCAAATCAGAAATATGTGCCCTTGAAATCTTCCTTTAGTCTCTGAACTTTTATTCCAAAAGAGTTTGGAATTTTTTAAATATCAAAGAAATCCACCCCTGAACTATAAAAGTTTATTCAAGGTTTTGAGGATCTAGTCCCCCAGGAGTTCAAAAAATGTTTGGAGCACTCTCAGCATCATTGGAATACATGTGGAAGTTCACAGGGTGCCAATATCATCATGATACATGAGCTAACAATCACATCACTATGGAAATTGACCTTGTACAAGTATTTGCATCTCCATGGGACTATTCTATCCAGTAAAATATGTCACCAGAAAGATCAGAAGGATTTTTCTTTGCCCTTAAGTGTGGCTTGAATTCATTTTTCTAAACGGCTCCAAAGTGTGTGCTTTCATTCTATAATCCATCCTAGGTGTTTTAAAATAAAAGAACTATCAAATCACTTAGCAGAACGAGGCCTATTGATGCCCAGAAACGGGAATTTATATTCAGTTGGTGCAGTGGCATGATTGATATCATTCAGATTTGAGACCTAGAGTGATAAATAGTCACACATGGCCAAGCGCCACACTTCAGGGCTCACAGGCCCCTGGTGAGTTATGGTTTTGTTTTGCCCCTGGTTCTTGTAGGCTGAAAACTCTGTTTTCATAAATTAATCAGTGATGGCATTTTGCATTTCTGATTTGTTGCCTTTCTCAAAAGGCCTTCACTTGCACTTTATAATGCCAAGGGGCACAGTTTTCAAGCTGCCCAAAGAGATATGAAACAATTGGATAATCAGAAGGTTTTTTTGTTTGTTTGCTTTGTTGGTTTTTTTTTTTTTGGTTATCATGGCACAAAACATAGGGTTCTCTAAAAGCTTCCTTTCAAATGCAAGGACATTTAAGAGCAAAAATGTTTTTCAATGTTTTTATTATATGTTGAGTGGATATGCAAGAATATTTATTAAAATATATGTGAATTAAAAGAAATAACAAAAGGAAATCCTATATTCCAGCCAGCCAGCTTAACAAACAAAACAATATCTTTTGAAATTTCTCATTTGCTCCTCCCAGATGCCATTCTACATTCTTGCTCATCAGAAATAACCAGTAACCAGAGTCCTTTTTAAGGATTAAACAACTTATTGTTTACGTTAAATGTTTTTAAATAACGTATAAGTGAAATAATGCTGTGTGAACTTTTTGATATATTTATTTTCCTCTGTGGCATACTTGCAATATTTTTCCATATTGATACTTACAGCCATAATTTACCTTCATTATAGTACATGATTCCATTATATGAACAGGTCACAACTTGTTTATCATTTTTCAGTCTATAAAAATTTGGGTGATTCCTATTCTTTTGCAGTTCTGTTATGAATATTCTTATATATGACCATTCTCACTTATGCCACTGGGAGTATATGAGCAAGTATATAACATACTGTAAGTTTAAGGTATACACTGTGTTGCTTTGATACTCTTACACATTGCAATATGATTACTTATTTACGCCATATAATAACTCTATGAGAAAGATGCATTTATAACCCCATTTTATGGATTGGGGAAATTGAATGGCAAAGAAGCAAGGCAAATTCTCTGAAGTTGCATATCTAATAAGTAGCAGAGTCTGGATTTGAACCCAGAGGACTTCGTTCTGCATCTCTATACCATCCAGTAGCGCCTGAAAAACACTCAGAGTAAGCTTCAAGCAGAAAACTATTCCTTCCTAAAAGAATCCATCCTCCTAATGACAGGAAGACATCGCTGAGACCCTCATGATTTTATTCTCAGAAATTCACACTGCCCAAAGGCCACTGCTATAGAACATCCAATCCCCCCCCTTTTTTTCACATTGGAAGCTCTAATTCATCATCAAATTTTAAAATTTTTAAAGTTTTGAATAATTATAGATTCACAGAAAATTGTGTAAAATGTACAAGAAATCCCTATGTACTCTTTGCCCAGTTTCCCCAGTGGTCACCTTGTATCATATAGTACAATATCAAACCAGTAAATGGACATTGGGATAATCCACAGACCTTATTCAATTTCACCAATTTTACACGCACTCATGAGTGTATATTCTGTACAATTTCATTAACAGTGTAATTCGTGTAACCATCAACACAATCAACATACAGAACTGTTCCATCACAAGCCTCCCTCATACACCCCCTTATACTCACACCTACCCCCCTCTTCCTCACCTACATTTAATAATCAACATTTAGACAGTCTGTGCACCTATTCTTAGTGGTTGCCCAAATAAAAGCTTCAAAAAGAAAAATAAAGAAAGTATAAAAATTGCAGTTAAGATTATACAAAAGCACTAGCTGACCCTGAAGTTTCTTGATTTGGGCACAATTTTTTTGTTTGCATTTGGATGTAAAGTACCCCAAGTCTTTGCTTGCAAAGTCTTTGTTCTAAGCCCAGAGGAGAGCAAAGTCAGAGAAAAAAATTATCTTCATCATTGGAGTGGGATGGGCAATTCATTGTTATTTTCTCAATTGGATTAGAATAAAAGTGTCCTGATTACCACTTCTGATCTTATGACTGTGTATTTAACCTCTGAGGCCTCAGTTTCCTCCTTTTTTGATTGGGGATAATGAACATAAAAGATCACTTTATAAAGGTTACAACCCAATGTTAGTGTAACAGATCGTTCAAGGGGTCATTCCTTCCTCTTCTGCATATTCTACTCGGCAGTAGCTACACATCCTCTTTCTAGGAAATATGTACATTGCTGCTGACTTGAAAACAAAGTGCCCTGCTGGGACACGGTGGAGAGATGACAACAATTTGGATTTCTGAGGCACACAGCTGTGAAATACCTGACAGAGAAGAATAGTTAGTGCCAGATATACTTGATTTGTCAGAGGAAACTGAAGGACACTTTCCCTGGCTCAGGTAATCATCAGTAAACGAAGGTTACACAGAGTTTCTTCGAGTTGGTCACACATAAAAAGAGCTCCAAAACCTTGGCATTGGGGGGGGGGTTTAATTTGCCAATTCTGAGGAAAAACAATGGACAATATGGAGTACAGTTAACCTCAGGTTGGAATGTCTTATTTATTCTCCTACAGCACTATATAGAGAGAAATACCTCTGGTGGAATAGAAAGGATCTTGAACCAAGGAAGGAGAGGACACCTATTCTAGACAGAGGCTTGTCATGTTGATCATGCAAGAACTTGGGCAAATCACTTGGCCTTTTTAAGTCTTAGCTTATTTGCAAGGTGGTATACATTTAGCTGCCCACCTATCTTGTATGTTGTTAAGATGACTAAAATGAAAAAATTATGTAAAAATTCTGTGTGAATTGCAAGTGAAATATAAAAGTGTGTGTGTGTGTGTGTGTGAGCGCGCGTGTGTGTGTGTGTGTGTAGTGACACAGTGTGTATATACGAGGTCTGACAATTAGGTTCATGAACTCATCCTAGAAAAGTGCTACATACCTCATTGCTGAATATCACTATAGTCATCTTCGAAGTACGCCCCTTTGGAATGTATGCACTGATGCCAGTGCCTAGTCCACCCTTCAAAGCAATTTTGGATCTCTTTTTCTGGAATGCATCAGAGCTTTCGTCGTATTACCCCTGATGTCCTAAATGTCTCCCTTTCAATATTTCCTTTATCTTCAGGTAAAGAAAGAAATCATTGGGGGCCAGATCAGGTGAATAGGGAGGGTGTTCCAATATAGTTGTTTATTGGCTAAAAGCTCCCTCACAGACAGTGCCATGTGAGCTGGTGCATTGTCGTGATGCAAGAGTCATGAATTGTTGTCAAAAAGTTCAAGTCATCTAACTTTTTCACGCAGCCTTTTCAGCACTTCCAAATAGTAAACTTGGCTGTTTGTCCAGTTGGTGCAAATTCATAATGAATAATCCCTCTGATATCCAAAAAAGGTTAGCAACATTGTTGCAACAAGTTTGAGAACTTAATCATCCGACCTCATGTTTATGTCTGTGTGTAACTGTGTATGTACATATATACACATATATTATATACCATTACAATTACTATTGTTATTTTTCAGGAAAAGGAATATGTATATGTAGCCATGTTCTACTCCCAACAGCTCAGACACCAAAAAGCCATTATCAGGTGAAAACTGCTGTGTCATGTTGCTCAAGTTCCATGGTAATGACAAAAACTGTTTTTCCTAGGAGAGCGTCAGGATGAAAAACCCATAGCCCTTTAGTGCCTGAAGAAAGCTGGGAGGCTTGAAAGTTGAAATCTCAAACCCCTCATTTAACAGATGATTAAATCACAGCCAAAACAAGGTGACTTATCCAGATTAGTAATGGATACCAGCCCATAACAAATGAAAGAGAAAAGAACGATGAATGGGAGCACCACCTATGGTGAGATCAATGCTGACAGGAAAGAAGATATCAAATAGGAGGTACCATTGTTATAAGGCTTTGAAAGATGGGAATCAACACATAGAGACTGTAAGGTCACTTTGTTCAGAGGGACCAGTGGGAATTGAGGCGCAAAGGGAGGAGACCACAGCCTCTGCTAGTAAGGTACATGCTGTTAGCCTGCTGTGCTTTCCAGGGAGAAGAGGAAGACGGGCTCCTATTTGAGAATAATAATTATGTTGAAGTAGTGACCTTTCTAGGAGAAAACAGAGACACAAATCATTAATTTGTCTCAGATGTTAGAACTCATTTAGGCTAAAAAAGTGGTTCCCAAACTTTGCTGTTCATTAGGATTGCCTGGAGATTAAAAAAAAAAAAAGTACTGATACCTGGCTACTATCTTCATATATTCCGATTTAACTGTATGGGGTAAAACCTGGCATGGAGATTTTTTTCAAAGTTCCTCAGGGGTTTCTAATTGTAGCAAAGTTGGAAACCTCTGGATAAAGAAGTTAATTAAGGCACAGCTATTTTCATATGAAAGCTAGTTACCTAAGAGAAGTAACATCAATCCCCTATTAACGTCTTGGTATGGATTAATTAATTTTGCAAATTGGGAAAGAAATGGGACACCAGAAAGTCCAGTTTTAATAATAAACAGGCTAAAATAAACCTTTAAAAATCATAAAATTTTTTTCTACTGTATGATTTTTCATGAAGTCTCATACTAGGATTGAAATTGGTACTTTTATAACATATTTTAAGTAAAGTACAATGAGTGTATTATTATGGAGTTGGTAAAAAGATGAGTAAAGACAGGTTGGCCGAATGGCTCATTTGGTTAAGAGCTCGCTTAGAAGTGCGAGCTCTGAACAACAGCAGTTCAAGTCCCGGCCTGAGCTGAGCAGCTGCTGAGCTGCCAACAGGTGGCAGGATGACTCAGCTAAAAAAAAAAAAAATGATGAGTAAAGAAATTACCAGTGGCCTACACACAGAATTTACCAAAACATTAACTACTATGCAATTGAAAACTTACAGAATTTTAAATCTACTAATTAAATCCATTTATTTCAAAAATGCTTAAGGATACAGTAATGACCAAAAGTTAAAAAGCTCATGCCTAATGGAGCTTCGTGTCTAATGAGGGGGAAAAAAAAAATATATATATACATATATATATATATATATATATATATATATAACACAATATCTGGTGGTAATAAATGTGTAAAGCTAAAACAGACAAAGTAATAGAGAGTGATGGGCTGTATTACTTTATATTTGATTGTCAGGAAAGGACTCCATGCAGAGGCAATATCTGAGCAGAGACCTAGATTAGGTAAAAAAAAAAAAAAAAAGTCAGCCAGAAGATTATAGAGAGAAAAAGCCTTCCAGGAACACGGAATATCAAGTACATCACTTTTAGGATCAAATAGTCTAGGGTGCTAGGCCCCAGTAATGAGTTTTAGCTGATGAGAAATGTGTGATTCCTCCCTTCCTTCCTTCCTTCCTTCCTTCCTTCCTTCCTTCCTTCCTTCCTTCCTTCCTTCCTTCCTTCCTTCCTTCCCTCCTGCTCCTTTCCTCCCTCCCTCCCCATCTCTTCCCTTTACCCCTCACCATCTTACTTCCCCTCCCTCTCAAGATCCAGTAGAGTAGGAATAACTGTAGGTAGAGAGAAGGAAAATGCAGGAACTTGTGTAAGTACTTTCACAAGCACAATCATTTTTGGTCCAATTTCACAGTGAGACTAGTTTTATGCTGCCCATTTATCAGACAAGAAAACCTACACTTAAAGACTTCAAGCAACCTATTCCAAGGCACATAAGTAGCATACTTATGAACTCAATAAAATCTTCTGACTTAAGTCTAGCTCTTTTTTTCTTTCTAGACATCATTTACAGCATTAGAGAAAATGCAAAGATTATTTCCAGATTAAAAGACCTGCTCTATCCTCCGTGATGGCTAAGATCTTTTCTATATTCTACTTTATTTAATACAGAGTTAAATGATGCCAAACTCTCTGCTGAGGTTCTTGGGTTTTTTTGGAAAATGAACTTGAATGTGTGAA
The DNA here is from genome assembly GCF_001890085.2 of Hipposideros armiger. Lineage (NCBI taxonomy): Eukaryota > Metazoa > Chordata > Mammalia > Chiroptera > Hipposideridae > Hipposideros > Hipposideros armiger. The sequence continues at coordinate 445,223 of NW_017731509.1, read as the reverse complement.
TCTTACCCTGCAACCCATGTAAGCAGTTTCTGAATAAAGATTTTGAGCAGATTTTTTTTTGTCTCATCAATATAGAAACTAGAAATACTCTATAGGTAATGATGTTAAAGAAAAATAGAGTCCTGAGTAATTGGATTCTTTTTCTAATTCTGGACAAAGACTCACTAATTACTAGAAAAAATACCAAAGTTTATTTTTGCACCATTGGAGTTAAAACTGGGGGAAATTCAGAAATGTAGCAAGGTGAATTTTATTACAATATACCATTATTGTGAACTATGTCAGTCCAATTTTGTGTCTAAGAGATAAACATTACTTACTTTACTACAGAAGTAAAATCTTTTCAACCCTCAAGAGTAAAGATAAATTAAGTGGTCCTAATTGAGCACCGATATGAACTTGAAAATCTGTATATCTAGGCTCTGTTGAGTTGTCAGGGCTCTTACTTTTGGAATGAAAAAAAGTGTTTTCAGTATTCATCATCCAGTTTGTTCCTTCAACTAAGAAATCAGCTTTAAAAAAAATAACCAATAGATGAAAACCTAAAAGAAATGCCACTGTTTAACTAAGCTCAGAATGAGATGTTCAGGCTCTTCTCATAGGACCGTGTGCTGGCGGAGTTTTTCCCTCATCCATGGCTGGAAGACAACCAAACAGGACATAAACTTTTGTGACAAACAGGCTTGAGTTTAAATATTGTTCCATCTGTTTCTAGCTGTATGCTCTTAGACATATTATTTAATTTCTCAGAGCTACTGTCTCTTTATCTTTAAGAAAATGGAGATGAAAATAGGGCCTTGCAAGCGTGAAATAAGATAATGTATTTGTAGCAGACATTTGTTTTCCCAAAGACTTTTGAACACCCTTTCTAGATTTTAGTATTTTGGCACATTATATAGCCTCACATCCCAAGGTTAAATGAATAGAAAAGCAAAGCTTTATTTCCAGGCTACCTCACAGCTGGGGTGCAAATCTGTGACCTAGTTTCTACCAATAAGGTACTAATATTTCAGATTTTTATTCAGAGGTGAACTATAGGAGGAAACAGGCTGAGCTCAAGCCAACATAAAAAGTAGCAATGGAAGTATGGTTCTGGATGGGTTTGAAAGAGGCACTGGCTTCCCCATCCTAGAAAGTAGTTCTTCAAAGGTCAGATTTGAATTTGTTTCCCCAACCTTCCCAATAATTTTCTGAACTACTAATGCCCCTTAATAATTGTACTTCTTCTTAACCTGGGCAGGCTAGGATCCTGAGCCAGTGCATTTATGATCAATATTAAGCAAAGGAAACCAAGAGGCAACCAATTGGACCACCTGAGTTCTTCATATATTTACCTTTGCCTCCATTTTGTAACAGCATCCCTATGTTTTCTAATGATCAGAATCAATTACCTCTGCCAGAACAGTGACCCTTCTTTTTATATGCTGCTCCTTGGACACAAGGAGCCCAAAGGACCCAGGCAGATGCCATATTTTACAATTCAATCAGAGTCTTATGTCCTATGACCGCTTTAGATATCAGTACTTCTAACCCTGCAAAGCCTGGGTCAGGGATGGGTTCAAAGTGATAAATTTTTAAAATGCAAAAACAAACTAACAAATGAAATAAAAACAACCTCAAGGTCACCTTTTGATGTTATTATTAGATGTACTATTAGATGTATTATCACAATGATATCTTTCCTCCACCTAGACCTGTTTTCGTTTACTTTGTGATGAAGGTTAATATAGAAATTTGGTGAATTAGTTATCTACTGCTGAGTACATTGAAAGGAACTTTTTAAATACATGGAAATGATAGTTATAAAGAGATTTTAATAACATGGGAAAGGTATAAGTCAAAAGCAAAATATGAAGTTCTGGAAGTTTTGGCATTTTTTTCTACTTCCCCCTTCCCAGCCCAATTTTCAAGGAATTAAACTGTAGTACATACGACTGCAATAAGACCTGTGAGTTAGAAATGAGTTCTTTCCATACACCAGTAATTTTTCTTTTTTTTAAGATTTTATTGGGGAATTGGGGAAGGGGAACAGTGTTGGGGAATTGGGGAAGGGGGACAGCCAAGTTGTTGTCCTCCAATCTTAGTTGTGGAGGGCACAGCTAGCTCAGCTCCAAGTCAAGTTGCCATCCTGCCTCCAATCGGCAGCTCACGGCCCCTCAGCTCAAGGTGATGTGTTCAATCTTAGTTGTGGTGGGCATATCCCACCATCCCATGTGGGAGTCGAACCTGCAACCTTGTTGTTAGGATCATGTGCTCTCACCAGCTGAGCCACCCTGTCACCTGTTGGCAGCTCAGTGGCAGCTCAGCTCAAGCACAGCTCACTGGCCCATGTGGGAATTGAATCAGTGACCCTGTTGCTCAGAGCTCGCACTCTTAACCAACTGAGCCACTCGGCTGGCCAACACCAGAAATTTTTAAGTGTTGCATCAATAAAAATGTTGAAGAAACCCACGGAGGGCTGATGCATGACTCCCCCTCCCAGGCAGGGATATGCCCAAGGAGTGGGTGATAGAAGGCCACAGCAGCTCTCCAATAACATGCCCTAAACAAAGAGGTAGGAACTCATGTTGAAAGCAGACACTGATGCTGCTATAACTTCACCTATCCCTTGGATTTCATCTTGCTTGGGTTGAGCTGCCAGTTGTGGGAAAGAATACCTTAGTTTTGCTTCTGGTACAAACAGCTGCACTAAGCAGAGAGGAGAGTCCAGTGTTAGGGGCTTCTTTGAGAACGCTCGATTCGATTTCACTCCTGCAGCTACTGGTTTTCCATATTAATAATTGACTAACTATACCCCTTTTGGTCTGAATTTAGGAGGTGAAAGATTTTAACAGACTACTATGTCAGAAATGAATTCAGCTTCTGTTTCACTATCAGCTACTTCAAGGCAAATTGAGATTTGTATAGTTACACAAACAGGGAAAAATTCCAGAAACATGAAAAGAGTCTGCACTTCAAAGAATCTTCTCTGAGTTTGAAAAAGTAGTGTTAAACTGAAATAGACTTTAGTGAAATTTAAAAAGTTAACAAAAATTTAAAAGATATTTAGAAAATATCAGATTCATTTTGGAAGGCATTGCCAACTGCATAAACAGCCATTTAGCTAGGTATAGAATTGTGGGGTCACACAGGTTTTTCTTCATAGTGTTGTAAACGGTGTGTCTTTGTCTTCAGATTGTGTTTGCATAGGAAAAATTTTGGGTCCACCTAACATGAACCCAATTAATGTTTTTCTGGTATTTTGGGGAGATTCTTTAATTTTAAAGTATAAAGACTCAATTGGGCTGTCTTTGGAAACATACTCTATTTTTTTGTTATTTATTTAAAATATAAGGTACATCTGCATCTTTAGATTGAAGATACTTCCATGGTGAAATGAATGATTTTTTCTCAAACTATCAATTTCTAGGTTAATGATAAAACACTAGTGGTACTTCCAGTAAAATCACAAAGAATAACCATTTTACTTAACACTGTTAAAGGTTTTCAAAAGTCAAGTAGGATATAAACTAGGAAGCAATAAAATTATTTTTTTCCTTTAACTTTTATAAAACAACACATAGAATTATCATTACTTACAGGAGATTTAATTGTTTTCCTATAAAACTAAATAAAACCAACAGGAGGAAAATTATAAGACTATTCAATACCATGACTGAAATAAAACCTACATCTAAAAACAAAATCAAAAGACTTTACACTAGCAACAAAGCGTTAAAATAGTAAAACTAATAATTCTAACAGCATAGAAAAATACAAATAAAATAATTACAGTAGGGCTGGCCGAGTGGCTCAGTTGGTTGAGAGTGCAAGCTCCGAGCAACAGGGTTGCTGGTTCAATTCCCACATGGGCCAGTGAGCTGAGCTGTCAACAGGTGGCAGGATGCCTCAGCTGATAAGAGCGCATGCTCCTAACAACAAGGTTTTTGGTTCAACTTCCACAAGAGATGGTGGGCTACACTCACCCGCAACTAAGATTGAACACAGCACCATGAGCTGAGTGGCTGCGACCTGACAATGGGCGGCCAGATGGTGACTGGACTTGGAGCTGAACTAGTAGCACCCTCCACAACTAAGACTGGAGGACAATAACTTGGCTGTTCCTCTTCCCCAATTCCCCAACACTGTTCCCCTTCCCCAATCCCCAATAAAAAAATCTTAAAAGAAAGTCTATTTAAAATAATAATAACAATAATAATTACAGTAATATGAAACATGTAGGAATTACATGCTGAAATATTTACATAGGTTCATATAAAGGGGAAGCAATCATCTCAGGAAAGAATGAAATATTACAAAATTTTTAATTCTTTTCAAGTTAATCTTAAATTTGTTTACACTTAATTAATAAAAATTATGTTTCTGAAAAAGTGTATAGGTTAAATATTTCCTTACACAAAGATCAATTTTACTTAACTATAATTAGAATTATTTTGTTTTGTGGGCATAAAAAAATTTTAATTTCTCTTGGGTGATTAAGCATGCAAAACCACTTTTGACATTTTGAAAAGAGTTATAACAGGATTTTTGCTCCCACTGGATTTTAAAACTTATTAGAAGGTAAGTAATTAAAACTGTAATACTGGTGGAAGAATTAGTGAACAAATCAATTGATAGCATGAAAAATGGAACAAATCAATTTATCTATCTATCTATCTATCTATCTATCCACACACACACATACATATACTGGGGGTGCCAAAAAATGTACACATTTTAAGAGATTTTACCCATGTTACTTTTCGAAATTGAATTATGGTGGCAATGTGTAGTATGACGTTCATTCAAAAGATGATGTTAATCAAATGAATGCTAATGTCATTCATTGTATTAAAATTTTAATACAGTTTATTCCTTTCTTAAACTGTGAATACATTTTTTGCACTCTGTATATCTATATATCTTTAAGACAATGGAGATGAAAATATATATGTATATATGTTTAGTAAATTACTTGTAATACATACAAATCACTTCAGGAAACTAGGAAAATTAGCTAAGCATTAAAAAAAATGCAGTCTTCCTCTCAAATCATACAGTGAAAATTGTAAGTAGTTTAAAGCATCAGTTCTCAAATTGTGGTCCCTTGAAACTGGAGGTCTCTGAGACTCTTTCAGGGATCCACAAGATTAAAAAAAGTTATGATAACAAAGGTTGTTTATTAACCTTTTTTTTTTTCCACTGTGTTCACATTTGCACTGATGTTGCAAAAGCAATAGCAGGCAAAACTTTAGGTGCTTTAGGATAAATCAGGAAAAGGCACCAGTTGTACCACTAGTTGTATTCTTTTTTTTTCTTTACTTTTTTTTTATTTATTATTTTTATTATTAGTTTCAGGTGTACAAAACAATGCAATAGTTGTATTCTTTTTTTTTTTTTTAAGTTGAGCCATCCTGCCACCTGTTGGCAGTTCAGTGGCTGCTCAGCTCGGGCCGGGACTTGAACCGCTGTTGCTCAGAGCTCAAACTCGTGAGCGAGCTCTTAACCAACTGAGTAACTCGGCCGGCCCAATAGTTGTATTCTTGACTGCCATTGCTAGCAGGGCCAAAAATGTGAGTTTCCCCTAAGAATGTCCTTAATGAAGCAGCAAAAATTATTAACTTTATTTAATCTGGACCTTCTAATGAGACTTTTTAATATCCTATGTGACAAATGGAAAATATGCATATGACATTCTTCTCCATATGGAAGTATAATGGTGGTTTTAAAGAAAACAATCTGTGATTGAGTTGAGAACTCATGAAACACCATTTTTACTTTGAAAGAACTGACAGGTAAGTTATGTTTAATGAACAAAATGAGCCTGTCATATATTAAGGAGAACAACTGGCCACATATATTTCCAATGATAACATTTGAGCTTTCAAGCAAAAATTAGAATTTTAAAAATGTGTATCCATCGTTAAGAGCTTGACAATACTTGTGTCCAATTACTTAAAAACCTTTCTGATAAGATAGGTTATAATAATACTGAATGCAATTGCTTTGATACTGTATAATGTGCCAAAATTGGAAAGACCTATATAATTAAGTCAATATTTTCAAAAAAGTAATGCATTATATTACAAACCATTTATGAGTAAAGGATTCATTCAAAGTACAAGAAAGACCAATAGATATTAATGGAACAGTATGAAATTTAATTGATATGATTTCAGTTCCACGTTGCAATTGATATTTAAGGAAGTGATTTGCTGAGTTTTGCTGTAGTATCAAAAATGTATATATCCCCCATTATCTGAAAGATCTATAAAAAGACCCCATCTATTTCAACTACATATCTTTGTGAGGCCAGATATTTTCTACCTACTTTGATCAAAACAACCTATCATAATTGAATTGAATGCAGAAGCACAGTACAAAACTGTAGCTGTTTTCTATTAAGTCAGATATTGAAGAGATTTGCAAATATGTAAAGCAATGCCACCCTTCTCAGTATTCTTTATTTTAGAATATAGTTATTTTTCTTACAAATACATTAGTTATGTAACATGTAGTGAGTGTTTTTAACAATTTAACATGATTATTAATAAATATTTGTAAAATAGCTTTAATATCTAATACCGTATATATAGTAAAGTAAAATTCACATAAATAAAAACTCTCTGAAGTCAACAATAATTTTTAAGAGTGTAATGGGATCCTAAGAACAAAAAATTTTCAAATAAATCATAAAAAAACTTGAAAAAAATCAGTAATATTACTTAGCATGTATCTCTGTATGGAGAATTCGATATGCAGACAAGCAATGGAAGAAATTCCAAAAGAAATTTAATAAGTTTTATAATATAAAAATGTGAAATATCTTTGCATAAAAATATCTTTAGAAGTTTGAAGTTACACTAAAAAATAAAAGTTGAGATATGATATTTGCCAAAGTTTAGTTATGGTTAATAGTTTAGAGATAAATATACTGTATAAATCAATTAAATGAAATAAAATGTATGATCGCCATAAGAAAATAAGAACTCAGAAGAGTAGAAATAAAATAAAATGCACACACACACACGCGCACACACACACGCGCACACACACACACAGAGTCATATTCTCACATTCTCAGTCTTGTTTCTAATCCAATAAATGCCCTATAGAGAAAAAATATTTGCTTTTTGTGTAACAAATTAGCTATTTTAAAAAAGAGAACACTCACTTGTAGTAAAAAGTATAGCTTAGAGCATGCTCTCAGATGCTATTCGTGAGAACGCAGAATGGTGCAAAGTTTATGAAGGGTGATTTGGCAAATTCATGAAAAACCATAACCAGGTTCATACTCTTTGACCCAGTAATTCCACTTGAAATAATTATCATCAAATATTCTAAAATTAGGGAAAATATGTTTATATAAAATGTTTAATATGGGAGTATATGTAATTATAAGTCTCAAAGTATATTGATTGATAGAAGACATAAATTTACTTCCACAGTAAAATATCTGTACTTATTAAAACTATGTTGCAAAAAATTTTTGTCACCATATAAAAATACATATGCTACAATGGCAGGCAGGAAGAATATCTGATCCTTGTTATATGAGGTATGCTGAGGATGGGGGAAAACATTTATTTCCTTCTGTGTGAAAGGCAAACCTCTTTTTCTTTCTGTACTACTTCTCTCACAGTCTATGAATTTTTAATTGTATTGGTCCAGACTCTCACACAGTAATTGGGCTTCTAATTATCTAATTATATCCTCTAGCTATTTAGGAAATAGTATTCACAAGTTTTAAAAAATCCCCAAAAAAGATGTTTCCAGGTCCAGAATTCTACAGTTACATAGATTCATAGATTTGTGATTGGGATGTAAACTGGCACAACCTTTCTGAAAAACAGTCTGGCAGTTTCTTTAGAAACTGAACATGCAACTATCATGCAACCCTGTGATTGTATTATACTTCTGGGCATTTATTCCAGAGACATGGAATATTATGTTCACACAGACACATGTACATGAATGTTATAGCAGATTTATTGATCATAACCCCAAACTGGAAACAACCCAGATATCTTCCACAAGTGAATAAATTCTGGTCTGTTGATACCATAGAATACTACACAGCGGTCAAAAAGGTAGGAACTATGTAAAGCAGCAGCAACTTGGATGAATCTTCTGAGAATTATGCTAAGTAAAAAAAGCTGAGTTTTTTCAATTATTCAAGAGAAGTGCTTGAGATCTGCTGTACAACATTGTGCGTATAGTTAAGATGGTAGATCTCATATTGTGATGTGTTCTTACCACAATATAAATAAATAAATAAATAAATAAATAAATAAATAGTTCTGAATTCTCAAAAAATTTTGCTTGAACAGGCCTAACTTAAAATAGTTTGCATATATTTACAAGGCTACTCAGTTGGTTAAGAGGTCGCTCAAAAGTTTGAGCTCTGAGCAACAGCGGTTCGAGTCCAGCCCGAGCTGAGCAGCCACTGAGCTGCCAACAGGTAGCAGGATGGCTCAGCTAAAAACAAAACAAAACATACAAGGCTACATTGTGTTTTCACCAATTGTGTAAAATAAAAAATCATAAAGATATTGTTAATCTGTATAAAGTTCCTAGACCAATGCTTGGTTTCCACTGAATAGCCAGTAAATGTGATTTCCTGTCCTTCTTTGCAACAATCTTTAGGGTTGTGCAGGTCTAGCCCCATCGATGTCGTCCCTTACACATGCCCAGCTTTGCTCCACAGCGCTAGTGGTGCAGTTTCACCTCAGGTGACTATGTAAAGAAAGCTTCCAGGTCTTATTGTAATTGACTCCTGTGAGTACAGAACAATTAGTTCATTTCTGATTCTGAAGAAACACCCATCTCTCTCCAATTAGTGCTCTGTTACACGCTAAATTTGCAACTCACTCGTCTCAAAATAACTTTTTTTAAAGTATACCTTACATCGCCAGGGAGATACACTATACCAAGAACAACGCAGCTTAGACACCAAGCTGCTTTTCATAATCAGTGATACACAAGAGCTGCCCCCTGCCCCTATCTCTCCTCCCGCTTCGCCCCCTTCTGCCAAACGCCTGCGCATTTTCCTTTTCATTAATGGCCTTGCCGCATTGCCCACTCCTTCCCTCCACACCCATTTCTTCTGTCCCTGCAATCTCCTGCATGAATTAAAAAAATAAAGAAAAAAGTAAAGAAGTGAAAACATGCTTCCTCATCCTCCACCAGGTTGGCAGAAGTCTTTGACCCTGACCTTTGAAAATGGAAAATGCTCAGAACAGGGACCTAGATGGTCTCCGTGGCTGTTGTAAGTCGAGCACACCTCATTGCTGTGGAATTCCACACCTTAGGTTAACCAGTAACGCTCACTGTAGTAAAAGAAAAAGCAGGTCAATTAGAAGTTAAAAAAAAAACCAAACACCCAACCCCCACAGGTTACATATTATATTATTTCACATACATTACATTTCGAAATGGCAATATTACAGGAATGAAGAATAGGCTAGAGGTTGCCAGGGGTTAAAGTCGGGAGTGGAGTGGATAAAGAGGGTGGACAGACAGGGGTGTAGCTGTGAGAGGGCCACCTTTGAGGACCTCTGTGCTGATGGAGCTGTTCTGTATCTTGACTGGTCACTATCCTGCTTGTGATGTGTATACTATAGGTTCACCAGATTTTTCCTCTTGGGGAAATTGTGTAAAGGTTATATGAGATATATTATTTGTTACACTGGATGGGAATCTACAATGATCTCAAGATCAAAAGTTTAATTAAAATTTAAAAAGACAAAATGAAAGTCAAAAGCAGGAAAGTTGTTATAAAATGTATGAGCTCTATTTTAACAATAAAGGGAAAGGATATGAGAAATATGCATAAATATTTAAAATGGTTTCTTCTGAATTTATGGGAATATTTTTTTTCTATTCTTTCTTCCAACTGAATGTACATTCTACATTTTCTTAAATGAGCCTATGTGATCATAATCAGAAAACAAGAATAATACTATGTACTGAGGTCTAATTTCTGCCATACATTATTCTAGCTACTTTATAGGCACTAGTGGGATTGAGTTCATGTCTGTGAAGGGCAAAAAACATTGTCTAGTACAGTGGTCAGCAAACTGCGGCTCGTGAGCCACATGCAGCTCTTTGGGTACGTTCCGTCTCAAACGTTTGCCAACCACTGGGAGAGCCAATCCTGTCCCTCACAATGATTTAAAAATTATTTGAGAGCCATACATATGTTTTTACAAATAAGGAAAATTTAAAGTCATAGTATAAACGAAACTATGATAGTTTCATTATCATTTTCAATTTTACTTCAGAGCCACATGTACATACCCAAAGAACCGCATGTGGCTCGCGAGCTGCAGTTTGCCAATCCTTGGCAGCTCTTCCATCTCAAAAGTTTGCCGACGCCTTGTCTAGTACATAATAAGCACTATATGTGTATTTTTAAAATAAAATAGTAATAAATCTTGTTAATTTTTACAACACCTCTACAAGAAAGGGAATATTACAAGCATCGTTCTATAACTGAGAAAACTAAGGCCCAAAAGGTGAAGTAACTTCCCGAAGTTACTAGCACGCCTTTGGATGAGAACTCAGATCCAGAGTGCAGGTTTTAAGTCTGTATTCTTCAGCTCCACAAACTGAATTGGTCCAACTGTGCCCTCCAATTCATGCCTGGTAGTTGTACATCTGATCTGATGACCTGATCCCACAGCTTTTTTGTTTGTTTTTCTTAACATAATTTATTCTCTTGCTTGGAGGAATGGGGTTAAAGACATCTACACTTTTCTCAATAGTATAGCCACTTACGATGGGACTAAGATGCCAGAATAAAGTGAACATGCTGAAGTCAGCAAAAAATAAACTTGGCCTTCTCTACAGCGGAGTTGCTGCCTTCTTGAGGGTAACATGATAGTGGCGAGACCGACTAATCAAGTTGTACTGCACGTGGTAGCTAGGGCTGTGATTTACAGCTGTATGTTGATACAAGTATCCTTGCTTTGGGGGTTTTATTTTACTGTTTCCCTATTTACAAAATGTGGTAACTAACAACTTTCCTATTCATCAGAATGAATTAGCTGCCATCTATTTTTTTAAAGGCTCTGAATAGTTAAAATGTTATTAGCCAAAGAATCTTTTACTTACTACTCTTAATTACTGTAGCAGATAAGACTATGCCCCTTCTAGAACAAAAATTACAACATATTTACAACCTAGAAGATATTAGCACTTATTACCATATTTGAATTTGATTTTGTTTCCTTCAAATACATTGTAAAGAATCATCTTTATGAGCATAACGAAAGATACTTTAACATTTCTGTATGGGGATATCAAGACCAACTGATGAGAAGAAATATAAAAACTCCAAAATACATGTTGACCCACCACTTTCAGTCAATAGAAAATTATAGTAACAATAGGCTTATAATAGCAATAGAAATAATTGCTAATATTCACTGAGGTAGTATATACCTGACAATCAAAGCAGCATGCAGGTTGAACAAGCACTGGTTGTAAATATTAGATAGACAATAGCTCAACGTTCTATTGCATCACTAAATAACAGTGGCAAATCATACACGTTGCTTCACATATCTTTTTTCTTTTACTTAATCCCTGTTATTTGTACTTTATAACAGCTTCATTGAGGTATAATTGATATAAAATAAGTGCACATATTTAAAGTGTACAATTTTATAAGTTTTGACACACACACATACTTATAAAGTCTTCAACACCACCAAGGCAAGGTAACGAGTATATCGATCACTCCCCAAAATGTCTTTCTTCCCTTTTTAACCCATCCCTCTAACCCTTCCTCTCCTTCTCTATCCCCAAACACTGATGTTCTTTCTGTCACTGTAGATTACTTTGCATTTTCTAGTTTTATATAAAGAAAATAATACAGTATGTATTATTTTTGTTGAGTTAAGCATACTTATTTTGAGATCTATGTATGTTGTATCAATAGTTCATTAATTTTTATCATTGAGTAATATTCCATTTTATGTTTTTTTTTTCACATTTTGTTGGTTTATTCACCAGTTAGTGGACTTTGAGATTGTTTCCAGTTTGGGGCTATTACAAACCAAGCTACTCTGGATATTTCTGCCCACTTCTATTTCTTATGGTTAAATACCTAAAAGCACAACGGCTGTGTCATATGGTAGGTGTATGTGTGACCTTTTAAGAAATTAACAGTTTTCCGTAGTTTTTCGAGATGCCACTTTCACACCAGGACTGTGTGAGGATTCCGCTTGCTTTATATCCTTGTTAATACTTGGTATGGTCAGTTTTTAAAACTTCATAAAATGTAGTAGGTGTGTAGTGGTATCTCGTTGTAATGTGTTACCAATCACCACCATCTATCTCCAGAACTCTTTTCATCTTGTAAAACTGCAATTCTGTACATGTTAGACAATAACTCCCCATTTCCTCTTTTACCTCAGTTCTGACAACCACCATGAGACTTTATGTCTCTATAATGTTGACTACTTTAAGCACCTCATAGAAGTGGAATCATACAATGTCATACAGTACTTGTTTTTTGACTGCCTTTTCACTGAGCATAATATCTTCAAGGCTAATCCATGTGGTAGCATGTCAGAGTGTCCTTCCTTTTTACGGCTGAATAATATTCTGTTGTGTGTATAGACCACATTTTGTTTATCCATCTACCCATCAGTGGATACTTCCAAGTTTTAGCTATTAGGAATAATGCTACGATAAATATGGGTGTAGAAATAACTCTGCAAGGCCCTGCTTTCAATTATTTTGGGTATATAAGCAGGAATGGAAATGCTGGATCATACGGTAACTCTATTTTTAATTTTTGTGTAACTGCTATACTGTTTTTTAGAGTGGCTGTATCATTTTTACATTTCCCACCACAAGTGTTCTAATTTCTCCACATCCTCACCAATGCGTGTTATTCTGTGCTTTGTTTGTTCATTTGTTTTTGCGCACCTTTTCATATGCTTATTTGCTATCCATATATCCTCTTTGAAGAAGTCTCTGTTCAAATTTTTGACACTTTATTTATTTTTTGTTCCTGAGCTTTAGGAGTTCTTTATTGTCTGAATACAAGTCCTTTTCCAAATCAGTGATTTTCAAATATCTTCTCCCAGACACAGCTGATTTTATCATTTTATTAAGAGAATGTTTTGAAAAGCAGGCATCCTTAATTCATGAATTTTACTGTGTGTAACTAATGTCTTAATAAACAAAAGTTAAGGGGGGAAAGTAAGTTGATTTAAAGGATATGAAGAAATACTGTAAAAATAGAAAACTACCCTTGATGCTTATCCTATTCTGCACCCTCCTTCCATGTCCTTATTAAAATACATGGACTTGCACGTCATTCCTGATGTCAGCCACCTGGGCACTGTCTCACTCACTCTCCTCCTGTTTTGAGGATTGACTCTGTCTCTCATTATCCTTGACAGGCGCTGGAAAAATTCTTCCCTAATCTTAGTCAATGGCAACTTTTCTGCAACCACATCCTCATGCCATTGGTTACCTTTCCGTCTGTGCCTGCAAGCAACTTCTCATCTTGCCTCTTGAAAACTCACTGATTTCTGGACCTTTCTGTTGCTGACTCCATCCCTAGATATATTCTGGAATCTTCCCTACCTCCCTCTCTCTTTTCCCTCTGTTCTTCCACTTTTCCTTTCTTCGGTAATTATCTGAGTATCTATGATTGGCAAGGAGTTGTGATAAACACCAGAAATACGAGGAAAAAGTATGTGGATGTGTCCCTTGCCTTCAAGGAGAGGGAGGATGGGGACGTTACAGCTTGTGGTATACAGCAGGAGCATGCTAGTTAAATCAGAATGGGCAGGAAAACTGTCCCGGAGGCAATGACATTAATTTGTCTGCTGCAGCAAGAATTAGGCTTCTTGACACTATTTTCATCATTATGTGATGCTGCATCTGTCCTCAGGGACCCTCCTCACCCTGGGGATGGACTGTTTTATCATTTTCTAGACCACAATCTCTACTGCCCTAGAACTTTCTGAAGCCTGAACCACATACAAGTTCCCCCATATGACAAGGAAGACTTGCTAGGCCAGCATTTCTTATTAGTATTTGACTTGATACAACATTGTTCTGGAATAGGGCCCTAACTAATTGTACTGTGTTTACTGTCCTACTGCAGTTTTAATTCTCTATAAAAAAGAGCTAGAGGTGAAAGTACACATTTAATTAAATATTGTATGCAGCTGATGAATGTATACAAAAGCGTCACCCAAGGGGTGTAGATTTTTATAATGAGCTGCTTTCTTTGACTTTCTTTGACTTCCAACCTGATTTGAACTTCTGCTCTGAAAGGCCAGACTGCTGCTCTCTTTCACTTTGCATTTTACAATAGGCTTTCTTGGAAGAGCTGAGCTAGTCCCGCTTGCGGGGGCCATCCTCATGATACTTCACATCTCAGTTATCCTGAACTGGCAGGACAATTCTTGACTAGCTTAATGAGACTCAGCACCCCAGCCTTGATGCCAAAGCAAAGCTTTTTCTAAAGAATTCAAGCAGCGTCTAGTGAAGATCTTATTCCGTGCCATATTGTCAGTAAAAAAGATAAATATGTCCCATAGCTTAAGCAATGACCTTGAATTTACTAAAGGAATTAGCTAAAATGCAATAAACTTGGCTATGTGTTCACTACCAGGAACAAATTAGAGATTGCATGAAAGATGTTTTTCATGATGTTTTTTATTCCATTAGGGGACAAACAGTCTCCCTTCAGCCCTATCTCCATGGATGTGTTTTAATAAATTTACTCTGAGACTGTAAACATTAACATTTCTTCACATACACACTATGGTATGCATCAGTCCCTCATTCAGCAAGAACCTAGTCACTGAGTGCAGCCCATATGCTGGAACTAATGCTAGATGTTGGGGGTAAAAACGAACAAAATATAATCCCAGCCCATTAGGGTTTCTATCTGGAGACAGAGAAAACAACAGGTGATTTCATTACAGAGTTGTTAGGAGGAGAATCTCTTAAGTTTCTTCAAACTAACCCTCCTGGCCTGGCTGGGTCACCATGCCCACCAGACGTTCCACCCAGAGGGGGCGGTTTGGCTCATCTGACTGGTAGGTCTGTGAAAAGGAGGTTTCTGGGCTCAACTTTTCAACTTCCTGTCTTCAGAGAACAGGAGCTCTCTCCAGCCCTGCACTGTTTAGAAAGCACAGTTTAACAGGATAGCTTCTTCCCCTAGGGGGAAGGGAATGGGCAACTGCTATTGTCATCCAGCCCTGCCTGCAGGGGGATGGGAAAAGTTCAATGCAGGATTGGATGCAGATTTAAAGCTAGATTTGTCACTTAGATTTAGCCAGTATCAAGTTGACATTTTGATTTCTGTTTGCCTGACTCCCGTGACTCTCTATGAATCGGTTTCAAATTTTGTGGGAGAATAAAGGGAAGTTAAAACATCATTTAACCAGTCTAAACCCTAATAAGAGTGAAAGGATTTAGGATGCTATTTGAGTCTCAGTCTCTCTCTCTCTCTCTCTCTCTCTCTCTCTCTCTCTCTCTCTCTCTCTCTCTCTCCTTTTCCCTTCCACTTTGTCTTCCCTCTNTCGGTTTCAAATTTTGTGGGAGAATAAAGGGAAGTTAAAACATCATTTAACCAGTCTAAACCCTAATAAGAGTGAAAGGATTTAGGATGCTATTTCTCTCTCTCTCTCTCTCTCTCTCTCTCTCTCTCTCTCTCTCTCTCTCTCTCTCTCTCTTTCTCTCCTTTTCCCTTCCACTTTGTCTTCCCTCTAATCTCTCCCTAAAACTTTCTCCAGGATACCGTCTCCCTTCCCCGCTCTGCCCTACCCCATCGCTATTCCTTTCTCTCTCTTCATTCTGTCTCTGTGGCTCCTTTCTCCATCTCTCACACTAGTCTCCTTCCTCTCCACCCAGTCTTCCCCTCACTTCCCCTCGCTCTTTTCTTCCTCTTCTCTCTCTCCTTCCCCCTTCTCTCTCCAAACTTCCCCCACTCTCACCCTGGCTCTGTCTCTTTCATTGCACAAACATTGCCTCAGTGCTTTTCCTGGATTTTACTCTGCATTGCTGAGAATCCAAGTCTAACTGGTGGGAAATGCTCACCAGGGGAGTTACAGAAAAGGAAAGACACATGGGGTGTAAGAAAAAAATCACTGATTTGAGAAAGAACAGTATCTCTCAGTGGAGGCTCTTGCCTGATATTGTTACTTTCGGTAAAATCATTGGTCTAAGTGATCATCTGGAGGCTAGAGGAGTGCTGTCCTGAGGTGGGAATTTAAGACGTGGGAGCTGGTCTGGAAACTCAACTCCCACCTTCTCCCACACCCAGCGGAAGTCTGGCCTCTCATTCAGCCCAGGACATACACTGTCTGATGGGAATTTCAGGAATACAACCACCCCCTGCTTGTGTTTATTATCATTAATCTTAATTATCCATTTCTATTTAGGTCTTTACATGCCTAGCATCCAAAAAGTTACTTTTGCTCAAAATTGGTTGTTTATGTTATCGCTTAAGATATTAATCTGTCCGTTTATAATGCTGAATTACATCTTCGCCCTCTCTCCTGATCTTTTCAGATAGAGGTAGCATCTCGTTTTAATTTCTTCAAATAAAGTCACTATTTTAGAAGTTCATATTATTATAGCCCTAATTATGAACTATACATACTTTGTCCTGGATACAGCTTTATCTTTAGAACTGAAAACTTCAAAGACAAAGAACATTTACTTATTACAGGTCTTTGGAATGTTGCCCTAAGCTCATTTATATTAAACAAATACTTCTTAATGTCAGGGGGTGATGGGGGGATGAAGAAATAAGGAGAGGGAGATTAGAGATGCCTTCACTCAGGGGAACCCGAGAAAAAAGCTATTCAGGTGGATTGTGTTTGCTGACAACTCTTTAAAAACGTGAACTATTTCCAATTATTTAAGGGCTGTCATGTGGAAGACACAAGGGCTGTTCTAATTGACCCCAGAGGACAGGACAGGGGGAAATAAGGGAATGTGACAGTTATTTTAATTCAAATAAAGCAGAAATTGCTAGAGTCAAAGCTCCTTAATTATGGAAGAGATTGCATCAGAAACTGGGAATAATATTTATAGAGCACTTATGATGTACCAAGCATATGCTAAGCACTTTACTATGTGTCTTAGCTCTCTGGTCCTGTAGTTGGTGGAATGATGGGCCCTCAGAACCTGTGACCTAATCCCCAGAACCTTTGAATGGCTCCTTATTTGGGGGGAAAAAAAAGTCCCTTTTAGGGTAAGGATCTTGAGATGAAAATATCATCCTGATTATCAGAGTGGGCCCTAAATCCAATGACAAGATTCCTTGTCAGAGACACAGAGTGGAGAAGGCTGTGTAAAGAAGGAGGCAGGGGTTGGAGTGATGTGACAACACACCAAGGAAATTGAGGAAGACTGACAGACAGCGGAAGCTGGAAGAGGCAAGAAAGGAGTCTCATTTAGAATCTCCGGAGGAAGTACAGTGCTTCCATCATCTTGACTTCAGACTTTTGGCCTCTAGAACTGTAAGAGATTATATGTCTGTTCTTTTAAGCCATTAAATGTGTGGTAATTTGTATGGCAGTCATAGGAAACTAGGACAGGTATTACAACATATGCTGGCCCCATGTTGCAGCTAAGGCACTGAGGGACACAGAGGTTAGTAACTTTTTCAAGGTCATGAAGCTACAGTGGCAGAACCAGGGTTCGAAGCTGCAGTCTGGCTCAGGCTCCGCCACGTTCATAAACATAGCACCACCGCACCATGTAATGAGTCCCTCTGCCTGAGACTATCCAAATGCAGATTGGAAAGTTTCTTGATGGGGCTCTAGCATGAAATACACAGGAATAAAAAAAACAAAATAAATAAACAGGAATACTAGATTAGGATTTCTGAACACCAGTCCATTGTATCAGAGCTTAACAACTAAATTCAGATTCTGAAGTTCTACTTTAACAGTCTAAGTTTCAGTAAATGTGAAGTATTTCCCAGGAATATGTATTTTTAAAACTATCCCTCATTCAACTTGATCAAGGTTGACATAGCTACTGTGTCATGAAGCTGGGATTTGTCAATGTTTTGCTCTGTTATTTATTCATTTAATTATTTATAAGTTCAGAAAAATGTTTATTTAGGGTCTATAATATGCTAGGACTTGAAGACATGATAATGAAGAAGACAGACATGGTTCCTGTGCTTACAGAGTCTAAATTCTCACAGAAAAGGCAGTCCTTAAAAGAATAACTATGATAAAGTGTGGTAGATATTATAGAAGAGGAAGTGCTCTACAAATGCTTATTCAAACTAATGTTGTTTTGCTGCCAAAGCATTGCTTGGATAATTCTCATTATTTTACCTCTGTAAAGCTGAATATGACTTGAAATAGGACTTGAAATGACTTGTCCAGCTGAATTTTTGTGTTTGCAAAATTTCCTAAAATTTTTCCTAAAATGTTTCACCTGTTGAACCAACAATGGCCAATCACATAGTTGTCATGAGGAGCAGAAGTGGTTTGGGGACTCGAATGACACTTTCTGCAGTGTCACAGCACAAGTCAATCACCTGTAAATGGCAGACAGAATGTCTGATTAGCTGGGGACAAGGGGCAAGAATAATAAACATGGAAATTAACCAAAAAAGTCAGCACCATTCAACAGATTAAGTCTGTTTATTTCTTAAAGGAGAAGCCCAGCTCCCTTCAGTCATAGAATTTAATCAAGAGCTAGAAGCAAAGTAAAACTCTTCAATTATTCATGGACACACATCAGTAACAAGCAATTACTGCATTTGGTTATAGGGATGCAGTTGGCATTGAACATTGACCCAGATGTCTTTACAGGAACCTGTACAACCTCCAGGAAAAGATAACATCAATGTCTAATTACCAGCCATTGCATCCAATCTGCAGATCCCTAAAATCAAAAGAAAATGAAACAGTTGAATCTAATGTTGGGTCAAGTTGATGGCATAGCAATACAGAGGAACTGTTGAAAGTGATTTTTAAAACCCAATAATTGGAATGTATGTGCTTGGTTGAACATACATCCCAGGAATGGTCTCTCCTGTTGATTTAGTTCTTAGCTCTCTGTGGTACATTATTGCAGGATTGGTCCCCAATTTGTTCATGCTTCCCTGTGCCTATGCTCTTAGGTAGTCAGTCTACCCCCATACTAACTCTAGGCTTGTCAAGTGACTTGTCATATTAGTTTGCTAGGGCTGCCGTAATACAGTACCACAAACTGGGTGAATAAAACAACAGACACTTACTGTGTCACAATTCTGGGGCTTAGAAGTCCAAGATCAAGATGTCAGCAGGGCCGTGATCCTTTGGAAAGTGCTGGGAAAGGCTATGTGCCAGGCCTTTCTCTAGTTTTTGGCAGTTCCTTGACTTGTGCCAGTATAATTCCAAACTTCATATGGTGTCCTCCCTGTGTGTGCCTGTCTCCAAATCCCCCCTTTTTCATAAGGACATATCAGATTAGGTTAGATTTACAAGGTCATATTGGATTAGGAGCTCACTCTACTCCAGTATGACCTCATCTTGACTGATCGTATCTGCAACAACCTGAACTCCAGATAAATTCACATACTGAGGTGAGTGGGGCTTAGAAGTTCAACCTATGAATTTTGGGAGGATATAATTAAATGCATAACACTTGCTTTGGTCAATGAGATAATAGCAAACGTGATGAAAAGTGCTTATACTCTGGGGCTTGCTCTCTTAACTACTTTAGAAATCTGCCACCACCACCATGTGACCACGCTTGAACTAGCCTGCTGGATAATGAGGGAACCAGGGCCCACTTGCCCCCATAACAAATTCACACCTAACTTCCATAAACAGAGACACTCAGCCAACTGGTAGCTGACCACAGTGAGAAAGTATAATGGAGACTCACAGAACCACCTATTATAGTTCAACCTGATTCAAATTGCACTGAGCTAAATAAAAGTCTGTTTTGTTTTTGTTTTTTTTTTAACACTACAAAGTGTTGCAGTGCTTTGTTATACATCAATGAATAACTTGTGTGTTGAAATGTGGGGAGAGACGTGTCAGGTTCCAACTCTCAGCAGCTTTTGGTTGAATAACTTGCTATTGCCAATAATAAAATTTGGTAAATTTAGCCATTACCCAGTCTGGTCTCCTTCCTCTTCACTGTTTACTGATTTCAAGGGAGTTTACTGGAGTGAACAAAGTGATTAAAAAAAAAAAAAAAGTTCCTCGATAAATTGCCTTGCTGTATTGTTTAGAAAAAGGCTTCTTTCTCAACATTATTATTTCCTTCTACAGTCTATCATATAATGAATATTTATATAATTATCATTTAATGAATTAGTTGTTCATTTATTAATTAGCAAGTACTTAATTCAGCACATTTATATAGCATCTATAGGCAGCAAAATGTTTATATAAAAGATCTTGAGTATGCTACCCATATCTTAGATATAATCTCTTTACTACATATATTTTGCACCATAGATTCATAATCTCAGAGTTAGAAAGGGCCTTAAATAATCACGTAGATGTAATGTACAGCATAAGAAATGCTGTCAATAATATTATAATTATGTGTGGTGGCGAGTGGGTGCTAGACTTGTTGGGGGGATCACCTTGTAAATTATATAAATGTCTAACTACTATGCTGTACAACTGAAACTAACATAATATTAAATTTCAACTGTAATTGAAAAAAACAACAACAAATTTTTAAAAGAAAGGGCCTTACATGTCATTTATTTTAACCTCTTACTCCAATAGGAAATCTTTCCTCCTCTGCTTGCATTTCTTCTCATGATGAAAGGGCTTCTTCTCTCACGAGGGAGCCAATTTTATTTCAGAGCAGCACTGCGTGTCAGAAAGCATTTCCTTCTCTTGACCTCAGATCTTCCTCTTTATAGTATGTTCTGGCTGCCCAGTTTCCCTCAGGACTCTTTCCTTCCACCCATTTTGTTGCTAATCCTAGGCATAGCATATCTATTTCCTCTTCATATGACAGCCCTGAAAATATTGGAAGACTGCACCACGCCCCTCTTCTGTCTTTCCTTAGCTGTAATAATAAACAGTCTAACATGCACAGATACACATATAATGTTATATCTTCTCTAATAAGAAAAGCTCTGCAAAACCCAGAACGCACGACCATTCTTTTTTTTGTGTGTGTGTGTACACATTTAGTTTTATTGTAACAAAGCAACTTGTACACTTTTAACGTTTAAAACTGATCATCTTTCCTTTCCAGTGAAACAAAAAGAAAATTTAAAAATAAAGAGGAACAAAATTACAATAGAGGATGTCAATTCCGACTAAGATCCTACAGCTTCTGCTGAATCTCCCATCGAGTGGCAGGGCTCAAGTCATCATTAGGAGAAAATTTTATTTTAAAAGTGTCATCTTAAACTGCAAGGATGTCCATTAAACATCACAATTAAACATGCCAAAGGAGAAGCCATGTTGTCAAAATGCCCACTTAACCCACCCAGACATCTCAAACCCACCCTTTGCTGACCTTCTATAACCCCATTTTTTTTTGTTTTTTTTTTTCTTTTTTTAAACAAGAGAAAGTAGACAGATACATGTTGGTAAATGCTAACTGTCCATATTCACATAGAGACACAGTGTAATCTCTGAGCCCAATATACAGAGAAAGGAGGAAAAAAGCTAGAATTCTATGCACTACTACACAGGGGCCTAGCACCCTCCAGCTTCCAGCAGAGCTAAGGGAGCAGAAGGTTTTTCTTTTTTCTCCACAGAGCATGGTGGTGTTGATTCCATAAAGTTTTTGTTGAGATAGGAAGGGATAAAAATGAATTTGGAACAGAAAGGGGCAGAGATTCTTTTCCCACTGTATTCTGTTGAAGTTATTTCCCCCCAAATAAGGTGAGAACCATGGTGTAAAGGAGAGAAAAGAGACCTCAAAAACAGGGCGACTGAGCACAAGAGGAAAAAAAAAAAGACTGCAACTTGCTCCCAGGGACTGGAGAAAATTAAAAAAGGTTGGAATCCATCAATGTTCTATTAGTCATCTTCTCCTTCATCTTCCTCTCCTTCCTCCCCCTCATCATCATCTTCATCTTCTTC
>NW_017731509.1:367340-422638 GCF_001890085.2 Hipposideros armiger | reverse complement strand
AATGTTGTTACCCAAAAATTTGGGATTTTGGCGATCAATTCTGACCTCTTCTGAAAAAATGGCTGGCGGAGTTTGTTATACTTCTGTTCTACTTTCAAAATCTCCTCACTGGCTTGTTCATTAAGTCTGTCTATTTCATTTTGTACTTCATCAATATGTTCAATTGCTTCTTGCTGTTCTTTTTCTCTTGGGCACGTCCAGAGAGGTCGACGTCTTCTCCGGCTTGGGGGCAGGAGGCAGTCTTGGTTTCTTCGTTTGAGATGGGAGTGAAGACTGGCGTTTGGGGGCCATCCTGTGAGGAAAGTCCGAGAATGAGACCCAAAGGGAGATGAACGTCTGGAAGAAGCTCAGAACTCACGACCATTCTTAAACAACAATTTCTAGAACAAATGTAGAGAGTATTGAAAAGGATGATGGAAAAAAGCAGAATTAACTATAGGCAGAAATATAATAAAATAATGTGAATTGTTACTGTGGTTTGTGTTCTTTTTGGGAAAATATTAGGTATTTAAGAGAAGTAAATTTTAAAACCCATTTAATGTCTTTAAAAGTATTTTGCCTCAAAAATTATTAAGATATATAGTGATTATTTTTAAAAACTTCACTTCACTTCAAAGGTGAGCCTGTTTGAGAAGCTAGCTGTTGGAGGTGATATTAAGATGGTCCTTAGTTCCTGTGGATTTACTGAACAGTCAGCTGTATGTCTCCAGAGAGCAGAAAGAAAGGATGATACTGATTGCATCTGCCAATGAAGAGCTTATTAATCATAGTTTTTCTTGGTCTCTCACTTAGCCTAAATTGTGTCTAGTGGAGGAGTGCTTCTACTTTGGACATTGCTAGGGAAAAGTGGCCTCTTTTTCAGGGAATTAACATAGTTCAGTAAGAGGCTTTCCTCATCTCCCATGACCAAGTCGTTTTTGAAGAATGTTAAATTAGGAAATAAATCCACAAACCTCCCCTTAAAGCTGTAAGGGCACAAGTGCTTCAAATAAGCAGAAATAGGTTCAGATCCTAGCTCCACCACTTCCTAGTAATATAAGCTTCAGCAAGGTATTGAATTATTTTTAAGTCTGTTTTCCTTACATAAAATGCTAATAATTATTACCACTGAGTCTCTCGTGAGAACTCAATGAAAGAATGCTTAATTCTTTAAACATGTACACCAACCTTAAAGCAAGAGGCAAAGGCCTTGAACTTATTATTATCAGTTATTAAATTTTGAAACAAAAATACTCAATATTGAAAGTAAAGATGTCTTCTTAGGACATCAAAAAAGTAGTTACCCATAGCCAAAGCAATGACACTGTGTCATTGCTATATGCTGTACTATACTATACTATACTAAACTATATTATAATATTATTGAAAAGTGGGGAGTACAGAAGAAAACTTGTTAAAGATTACAGCTCAAGTCTGAGCCATCTCAGTTTTGCCAAAAGGGGTCTTAATCATGTGTCATGTGACCAGGATTTGATTTCCAGCCTTCCGCCTAAGAGCTACAGGTTTAGATAAATCTAGATTTCAGTCTCTTCATTCACAAGATAAAATGTTTCCTCTATGTACTATAGAATGATCCTTATAACAGTCTATGAAAATTAAATCTTGCTTCCTCAGTCTTTCTTTTGATTAGTTCCAAAGTAAGTATCCACGCATCTATGTCTTCATTATTTGTGTATGTAAACCTGTCTCCCTTGGTCCCCAGTGACAACAATTCTATTCTGTTTTCTATTATGTCTCTTTCCCACTGCATATATAGAGTTAGGATGAGTCTTAAAATTATTATAAGCCAATGTGGGATCAAATTGATTAGCCCTTAAGAGGAAGAACTTTAGTACACATTAAATTTTTCATCCTTCCAATCCCTACCTATCATTCAATGTATAACTTACATTGATTGATTTCCTCTACTGTACGCTGCCCCCTACACCCACACACACATTCACACACACCATGCAACAACCTTGGAATAAGTTGCTCAATGTTCCGTGAATCTATAAGTGTTCTAACTTTAGCAAAGTATGATTTGTCACTTGGTTATTTATTTAGGTGCCTGTCACTTCTCGCAGATTTTGAGAGATTTGAAAGAAAATGCATTAAGTCCTAGTACACAGCCTGGTACCTGGGACTCAAACTATTTATTAAATGAATGAATAATGATAATGGTGAGGATGATAGCTGCTAACCCGTTTTGAGTATTTTCTATGTATTAGGCAATCTTCTAAGCTCTCTATATGAATGAATTTATTTTATGGACACAACAACTTTATGTGATAGATACTATTATTTTCACCATTTTATAGATGAGAAAACTGAGGCAGTGTTTGTTAAATAACTTGCTAGGCAGTAAGATTCAGAGTCAGGGATTAAAATGAACACTCAGTTCCCAGTGATTAGTTAATTAAACACTATTCTATGCTATCTCTCCTGAATGAGTAAATTAAAAAATTAATAAAAGAATAAAATGGGCAAATATCAATGCAAGCATAATTAATTATTACCATACTGATCCTATTTTGGACCTGAAATCACCACTTCTATGGGGTCATTGTTCATGCAACTATTGTAGTTCAGCTTTAGTGTGAGAGGATAATGACCTTTAAATATGTTCACATCCTACTCTTTGGAACCTATAAGCATTTTCCTTTTAATGGCAAAAGGGACTTTGTAGATGTGATTGAGGATTCTGAGATGGGGAGATCATCCTAGATTATCGAAGTAGGCCCAATGGAATCAGAAGGATCCTTATACGTAAAAGTGGGAAACAGGAGAGTCAGAGAGAGACTTGAAGATGCTGGGCAGCTGGCGTTTAAAACGGAGTGTGGGACCATGAGCCAAGGAATGAATGCAGGTGGCCTCTGGATGCTTGGAAAGGAAATGATTCTTCCCTAAAATCTAGAAGGAAAAACAGTCTTTCTTGATCCTTTGATCTTAGCCCATTGAAATCTAGTTCAGATTTCTAACTTTCAGAACTCCAAGAGAATAAATTTGTTTTAGGTCACTAAGTTTGTGGCTTGTGAACATTTATTACAGCACCACAATAGGAAGCTAATATGCCAGGTATAGCGGTGGCCTCTGACAAAATATTTAGTGTTAGCCTTGAAGGCAGAGTTTGCTATGATGGGTGGCTGCTATTTGGGCAAGTAGAGAGTGTGATCTTGCCCTAAAAGAATGGAAAATGCATACAAATTTTGATGGGACAAGGGTAAAATAATTAGTCTTGAGATTCTTCATGGCTGGATCTGGGAGGCAGCCTATATTGGGTGTTTCTCAGTCGCTGAGCCTTTGTGTTGCTTTGGTGAGGGGTAGGGGAGCTCATTTGGGAACTATGTTGCCACTTCAGAGGCAAACATGAATAATGGAGTGGGGGACAGCATGACTGGTATTAGGAGCTAATCCAAGGAGGTTGGGTAGTCAACAATTCCAATACACAGGGCCCAAGGGGAAGTGATGAACTCTGATATAATTCACTTCAGTGGCATTAAGCAGGGCTGACTCAGCACAGGGAGCTCTGACAAAAGTCTCAGCCCTGGTAATGCCTGAATTTAAGGCTGCCTTAAATCCTTCTTGTTGGACAAGACCTCACTGTGTAAAAGGAATAGTAATAAATTATCTTCATGCAGTGTGTGCGTGTGCATGTGTGTGTGTTTTATGGAAGCATTCATTACCAGTCAGCGACAAAGAAATAGATTATTCAGTAACTGGTATTTGGCAAAGAATTAATTCGTTTTTGTTTCCACAGCTTATGGAGAATATAAACTTTGGATGGATTAAGGGTTAAATACATAAAAAGAACCCATATGTTCTTTTCAGCTAAGGAACTTCTGAATATTGGTGTTCGTGGGGACGTTTTAAGCTTAAAAGCCACAGAATACGTGGAAAAGAGAAAACTAACATTTATCCACCTATAAGTTATCAACCTTTTCCTGAAGAAGTAACCAAAATTCGAAGAAAGACAACAAGTTAGGAAACAAAAATACATCAAGTATGACAACGGATTTTTACTATAGAGAACACTCATGCAAGGTAGAGAATAGAAAGTTTATATTAGGTAAATATGCAAAACACATGGACAATTCATACAAGAGGAAATAAAATTAGATTAAACACAAAGGGAAAACTATTCAACCTCACTAGTAGCCAAAGAAATGCAAATTACAATGAGATAACCACTTTTGCTTTTAAACTAGTAAACAGTAAAAAAACCTTGTAATA
The DNA here is from genome assembly GCF_001890085.2 of Hipposideros armiger. Classification (NCBI taxonomy): domain Eukaryota; kingdom Metazoa; phylum Chordata; class Mammalia; order Chiroptera; family Hipposideridae; genus Hipposideros; species Hipposideros armiger. The sequence continues at coordinate 418,426 of NW_017731509.1, read as the reverse complement.
TCAATAATAGTGGGGTATGAAATGGCACTGCTTTTAGAGATATAGAGTCTACATTTGAAATTTTTTTCTAAATAAATAATTGTAATGTAAAAGGTTTCATGCACAAAATCATCTATCATAGTATTATCTGTAATATCAAAACATTTAGAAAAGACTTGAATGTTAAAAAATTCAATGAATGTTTTAAAACTAATTGATATCTAACTTATAGGATATTATTCAACAATTAAATCTTTTTTTAAAAATTACCAATTACAAAGTAAAGCATAGAGAATTGTATTTCTATAATGATTTTAAAATATTTTTGCATACCTATGAAGAGAAAAAAAGACTTGAAAAATACATCAACATGTGAACATGGACATATTTCTATAAATTTTTGTTTTTTGGTTTTCTTTTTTCTTGGTGGCCCCATTTTATTTAATAAGCATGCAACAATTTTTATAATGGAAAAATGAATAAATATTAAATCTCTGCTTGCTTCTATTTAAGAAGGGAACTTCAGAAAGCTCGGGTATATAATGGAAATAAAATGATGTGATTCCATTTAGAAAAGACAGGCTGAAAAAGCTGCTGAGAATCATAGCTTACATTTAATGGGAACATGTAAGCAATACAAATAAGTTTTGAGCAGATATTTAATGGGGAGCAGAGAAGGTTTTAAGAATAGAATGTTCTTTCCTTTGGTATGGGAAAGGACAGTATTTCTTTAACACACACCTACAGAACCTGCTGCCACTTCTCTTTCTGCTCATTCCAATTATGTGCAAAACACCCAGAAGGAAATTACCAGCCTCTTGATGGCTTGTCTTCAAATTCAAACCTAGAAATTGATAGCAAATGTCACATTACCAAATAAAGCCCAAGAATGCTTAATTAAGCCTTTATGAGACTCCCGACAAATGGGAAGATGTACAGAGGCATAGTATTTACAAGCACCTTGATTTCCATTCACCTGTGGCATTTTATGAACTACACCAATTTCATTTTAAGTTATTGCATTTGTTACAATAACTGAAGAGGATTTTTGCAATGCGATGGTAGATGTGGTAGCTATTTCAAAACCTACCTGTTGCTTGATCCTGAAAGTGATCCAGTGAGCCAGAACAAAGCGACTTCCATTTATATTTTGCACAGATGTTGCCTGTGGTTGAACTTGTTCCTTATTGCCTTCGCAAAAATGAAACATACCCATAGTTTGCAGTTGGTTTCCTTCATCTTCAAGCAGGGCAGGAAATAGGGGGCCATTTTGGGAGATGTGAGCCTCACTGGGAAATGGTCTGGAAGCTTATCTAAGATGGAGTTGTGGTGCTAATAATAATCAGTCAAACCCAGCTGCCCCCTTTTATGACTCCATTGTCTTCGCCTGTGTATTGCAACAGGTGTCATGTGTTTCACAAAGCAGCTGCATCTAAGTGTCATAAACTGCCCATCCACCCCCTGCCTAATTGTTCGTTCCCACGGAGATCATCTTCGGTTTTTGAAAGCCACAGTCCCTTCTAATACATCCTTTGTGAAGAATCGCTTGGCAGAATGGGTTATTCTAATGGCCCATTACAATAGGTACGCCATATTCAAGGAGTTGTCGCCATCTGTTCCACCTTCCAAATTACCAAAACAAGGGAAATCAAAAGGCAACCTCATCAGAAATCCCAGGTGATATTTTCTGTTCATTATGTCTTTTGCCTGATGTGGGTTTTAAACATTTCATTTGGAACATGCTGAAGGATGAAGCACACTTTCTTTCTATCACTGAGACACAATTAAAATATCAGGATCCAGCACTGAGAGAAAATTACTCTGTATGAGATGCACTTGGGCACATTCAGCATCCTGGTCTCTACTGCGTAGTGGAGATTTCCACTCAGGCTTGCAAAGCTCACCTCATGTTAGGCATGGAGTGACTAAGCAGTAACTCCCTGACTGCTATTGCCTGACAGCAGTAAATGAAGTTCCGCAAGTAGGTATTGTGGCATCGATGTTGCCATGTTTCTGCCCAATAGGCAATGGATTCTCAGCAAGACTTTAAGCAAAAAGTGTGTGTTTGTCTGTGCACATGCGTGTACAGAGGAGAGTTGAAGAAGATTGAGGTGACAGGTCAGGGGTGTGAAATTACTGATGATCATATAAGATAATTAGGTGCCAAAGAAGCATGAGTCTAAGATAATTTGAAGAAACAGTGCTCTGGCGGCACACAACCATTCCGGGGATTAACAGGAGACAACTAAGAAGGAATAACCTTTCTAGAGGTCTAACACAAGAAGTAGACATCATAAGAGGGTTTTCCCACCAAAAAAAATGATTCTCAGTACAGCGCCTTCACCCTCAATAAATGATTTTGTACACCTCCCAAAGACTTATGCTAATGAAATCCTCTAGTTATCTATATAATCTGCATCCTTGACTATCATACTCAAGATCCCATTGCTCAGGATGGATGAAAGCAGAAAATGTTAACACATGTTCAGTGTTAAAGTGTTTTATTGAGCACTTTCCTATCTTTATACACATAAATAGATTATGCATTTGCAACTTGCTCAATCTGCCCACCAAGAATTGGCATTAACTAAATTGTCAATACTCATCCCTGAATTAGCCAGACTTGTGGTTTGGTTAGCTGTCCAAGAGTAACAACAATAAAACTGTTTCCAGCGAGGGTATGCCTGCTAGCTTTGATCTGCTTATATTAAGATAGACTCATTTGTACCGTCATTTTTTTTTACCTCCTCTTGAAGTAATGAATTGCATGTATATTTTTGATAATGTTATGGTTAAAAATTGAGGGATTAAACACAGGTGCCTACTCATTGTCAGATGACTCTACTAGCAAATTGCTTATACCTGAAATTGTTTCTCTCATCACAGCCTATAGTATGGTTCCCTGGTGCCAAGTATTAAACATATGAATTGCAAGCCATCCAGCCCCCTCCACCCCATTTTTTTTTTGCTAATAGTAAAAATTTGTTTTTCATTTTCTCTGAATGGAAGATCATTTGCAGCCAGAAATTTGAGACCTGCATTTATTTACTTATGTATTTATTTTTTATTTACTCATGTATTTTTAAAACAGCTCTATTGAGGTCCAATTGAGATACGATAAAGTATATATATTTAAAATGTACAATTTTATAAATTTTACATATGGACACTTCTGTTAAAGTATCACCACAGTTAAGAGAGCAATCATTCTTCACAATAATTTTCTTGTTCCCCTTTGTAACCTCCTCCCCTGCGTCCCCCTCTCATACCAAACACTCGCTTATCTGTTTTCTGTCACTGTAGATTAGTTTGCATTTTCTAAAGTCTTATCTAAATGGAATCATACAATATGCACTTCTTTTTATCAGACTGCTTTCTTTCAACATAATTATTATATTTTTTCTATGTTTATCTTTTTAATTTTTATTAAATTTATTGGGGTGATAATTATTTTGGGATCTATCTATACTACTGCATGTCTCAACAGCTTGATCCATTTTACTGCTGAGTAGTATATTATATGGATTTACCACAACCTGTTTAGCCATTCACCTATTGATGTACATGTGAACTGCTTCCAGTTTGGGACAATTACACATCATGCTGCTTTGAACATTCATGTACAATAGGATGCATGTTTTAATTTTCCATGTGTTATATTTCACAGCAGGAACTCAAACTAAATCAACATTTTTCTGGCACCTGGAATGAATATTTAAGGCTTTCCCAGAATTTATGAAACCCTATCACAGGTGACAAGCAGAAATCTGGCTCATTTATTTGCTAAGCCTTTTTCACTATATTTTTGAAAACAAAAACACTGATGTTTAACCAATAAAATGAAAACTTATTAGAACAGCCACTAAATCCAGCCTCTGATTCAATCTTGTAAAATAACACACAGAGGAACACAGCTCGGATTGACTGTTTTTTAGTAAATGACCTCACTTCAATTTTATGATGTGCATTTATTCATATTTAAAATTTTTGAAGATTTGGATTCATTTTCAGTTTATATATACATTTTAAAGTAGTATAGTTTCTTTTTTGCCCCCTTTTAAATGTCTATCAATGGGTGAATGGATAAACATAAATGTTATATACATACAATGGAATATTATTCAGCCATAAAAAGGAATAAAGCACTGAACATGTTACCATGTACATGAACCTTGAAAACATTATACTGAGTGAAAGAAGGCATTCACAAAAGGTTATGCATTGTATGATTCCATTTATAGAAAATACCCAAAATAGGCAGATCCATAGAGACAGAAAATTGATTAGTGGTTCCCAGAGGTTGATGGAAGTGATTGCTTAATGGGGACAGGGTTTCCTTTTGAGGAAGTAAAGTTCTGGAACTAGATAACGGTGATGTTTGCATAACATTGGGTTGTATAACATTGTGCATGTCCTTAATGCCACTGAATTGTACATTTTATGTGGCTAGAATCATACATTTTATGCTGTGTATTTTATCACAATACCAAGGAAGTAAAAATGATTTAAAAAGTGTATGACATGAGTAGTGTGCCATATAATCTATGAGAATTGAAAAGCAAGGAAATGGTGTGACTGAACATTGAGTGACTATCAGGCTGGTGCCACCGTGCCCTAAAACACGTTCATGTGTGTGTCTGCACATGTGTATTGTGTACTCTACCTACCTCTTGGGCACATTATAATTAAATCTATGTCTTTCACAAACTGAGGAAAAGTGGGCTCCATTGCAGTTGTTCCAGTATTTTGATTTAAAAAATAAAACCACATACATTAATCTAAGAATACCAGATTTACTCTGGTGTAGTGCAAGGAGGAAAGCTTTTTATAGCTTGTCAAACTAGTACAAAACCCAGGATAACCAATTTCTACTTCTGTGAAATGGTTAACCTCTCTAATTTGGCACTTAACCTTGCAAATATGACATTAGGCTGGTATTACTTACTTCATAAGATTGAATGAGTTACATATGTAAAGTGCCCAGCATAATACCTGGGACATACTGGCTGCTTAACAGATATAACATTTTGCCTCCTCCTCAAGTCACCACCCTCCTGTGATACATACTCTTTATACAGGACAATATAAAATATAAATATCTCTCTTGAACTGAGGAATGTAGTCTATGACTTACAGTAGGGATATTGTGCTTGCCTTCCAGAGCCGCTGTTTATCAGATATAGCACACATTAGCTATTATTCACCATTCTATAATAATTGTGTCTTGTAGCAAGGAAACTCTGAAGACCTATTACAAATAAATGAAGAGGGAAAAGTACTTTGATTCAAAATCTATAGTAAAATAGAGACTCCTAAAGAAATCTAACTAAAATCTAAATCAAAATGGAAACTTGACAAGGGAATAGAAATCTGGATGTCCCATGTCACAACAAATGTTCAGTTTGAATTGGGAGTTAACTACTATGTAACCTAAGTAATAAAGAATCCAAGTGCAGAGTCATTTGAAGAACGACTCTCCTCTATCCTGAGTAGAGTGCTCAAATGAATCCAATTCCATTTATTAGCTGTGGTTTATATCCCCAGGTGAATGAGAGACTTTATATTTTCATTGGAGGATTTGTAATAGAAAATCCATTAGTGCCCAATCTCCCCACACAGTGAGCACACAGGGTGTATTTTTCAGATTTCCAAGGAACAAAATGCATTTATTCTGCTTTTTCTCTATAGAAATTAGGTTGCACTTTTTCAAAAGGAAAATTTAGGGCACGTTCATTTATCTCACGTTAATAGAAGATAGTGGCCATGGGAAAATGAATTCCCCATGCAGCAGGCTTTTACTTTAAAACAAAGCCTAAACTCAGGAAGGCAAACATGTTTGTAAAGAATAAGCCAATCATGGCTTATAAAGAAGGGCTCCATGCATGGCTCCCCAGCCTTGGGTCCATGCTGTGAGCTGTCAGGCCTTTGAGTTTATGGTAGTAGTCACAGCATGTTCTTTCTGCAGGAGCATTAACCTGGCTTCCGATCTCTGATCTTTTGCCCAGAAGTTAAAGCTATCGCATCATTCCTTTTCATCCATGTGTAAAAGAAGAAGACATCCTCACTCATAAGACTCTGGGGCTTAAATATTGAACCCTAGATTCCTGAAAGGAATGCCCCATTTTGAGCAACTTATGGAAGACCAGGGCTATCAGTAACTGGGACCAGGTGGAGAGTGTTTAATAAGCACTGAGAAAATCATTTCACAGAAATTATCTTATTTAATCCTCTTAGCAACTCTGTATTATAGATATTATTTCTCTTTATGGATGAAGGGACTGAGGTTCAAAGACGTGCCCAAAGCCACACACTAATTAATTTCTGTAGCCAGTATTCAAATTCAGGTTTGTTTGATTCCAAGCTACTTTAACAGGCAGACAGATCTTCATTTCTTCAATGTTTAGCTAAGCTGAACAATCATCAGTCGGGGCATTTACTATTTGTTATGCAGATGTTGGAATGAAAAAAGTGTCATTTGTTTCTTGTTTATCCTGACCACACTTTAAAGGTTTTTCTACCTGTACCTTACCTGCTCCCCAGGATTTCATCACCTTGTTCTACTTTTATTTTTTCTATAACAATTATTTCTTTTTCATTATAATATGTACTTTATTTATTTATTAAGATTATGGATTACTGTCTGCCTTCACCAGCACATCAGCTAGAATATCATCTCCAAAAGGGCTGTGATGTTTGTCTCCTTTTTTTCACTGATATACTTCTAGTGGCTCATGCACAATAGGTGCTCACCGATCCTTGTTGAATGGATAGTCAGTAAATAAATTAAGACAAAATAATGTAAATTCTTCACTAAACTTTGAATTCTTGGTTCATCATAGATTTAGTTCTTTGGAATTAGATTAGGATTCTTCACCACTTTCTATGTAATCATTGGCTGAGTTCAGGATAATAAAATCGATAGCTAATACTCATACAATGCTTATTATGAGTCAGGCAGTGTCCTAAGAATTCTATAACATGTGAGCTAGGTAGCTTTATTATCCACATTTTCCAGAGGAGGAAACTGAGATGCACAGAGGTGACTGAATGTGCTCAAAGTCATAGCACTAGTAAGTCCTGGAGGTAGGATTCCAACCTAAGCCGTTCAGCTCCAGTGACCACGATCTTAACCTCTGACTTCACTGCATTACTATGAATGTTGAATGTGATATATAGAGTCTAGCAGACTTTTTATTTTGTACATGATAGATAACCCATGTTAACTTCCTGTTCTTATGTCTCTGTGTCTATGCTATATCTACTTTAGTCCTATAATACCTTATTATTTAGTTCTATTGATCTATCATCAATACTAAAGCACATGTACTATGTCTCACACAAACACACACACACACACACACACACACACACACACACACACACACGCACACATTTTCCAGGCAGGAAAATTTTTTATGTTGATAGGCCAATGCTTCTATTAGCACAGCTGACTATTCCTCATGGTCCTTCAGTTTAGCTTCCAAGCCAGGTCTGGTGGCCATCAGGGGATGAAATAAGGGCAGGAGCTCATCTGAGTGGTTATAGAAGACTCTACCTAACCAGAGCCCATAATGTGATGCGTTAATTACCTCGTTCCTATGAATAGTGGGATCTGAGCTGTGTTCCTTGGGCTGAAAATCAGAATGAAACGTATGTAAATTCCAGTGGAAAAGTTTCTGGGTGACTAAAGATATTTCTCTGACATGGGCTGGTGAAAGCATTAAGATGTCCGTGAAGCTACTCCATTGAGACAGATGATAGAGAATTAAATGGCACCAAACATGTGTAGGGAGTCATGAATAGTAGTGATTTGGGCAGTCTTAAGGTTTTAAGAAGAGATAGTTACATGTATTATGGGAACAGCCACTCTGTGAGTGAGTTTCTTCTGCTACCATGCTCACTGCTGTGCCCGTGGCAAGTCTCACAGACATCTCTGCCCATGAAGCCAGAGGAGGCCACAGGGTCCTTCTCCACATAATGCTCCTCACAGCTGCTAGTTGCTCGTGGATGTTCATGTGTAAGGTACACCTGTCCCCAAGCTAGAATCAAGTTATAGATTGTGCCTTCTGTATGCTGATGAGAATCATGTACTTTAGGAACATGATGGAGTATTATAGAATCCTTCTCTTTTGTAAAATTCTGTATTCTAGGCACCATCAGTCCCATGAATGAGAGCGCTCCCTTCCATGGTGCTTGATAGTTGGGTCTCCTGGATACTCCTCTGTGTAGGCAGCTAAGATCTGCCTCTTCCTCTGCACTGGGATCTCAGCTATGCATAACTAAAGGCCTTTCTTTTGTGAGCTTTTCACTGCATTGAGTCTCAAATCTAAAGTACTTGGCATATAACCCATAGTGTATTTACTTATGACCTATTCAGTGATGGTTAATATTCAGAACTGACCCATGGGCTTTGGAAAAAGAGTCCTGAATATGAATCCTGCATTCTCAACTTACTAACTATGGGAATTTTAAAAAGTAATTTTGTTTTCTGCTGTGCCTCTGTTTCTTTATCTGCAAAATGAGAATACTATTAGGTTGATCTCACTATGTTTTGAGGTAGAATGAAATAAGTTAATATACGTAAAGTGCTCAGAACAGTGCCTGGAACATAGTAACAGCCCAATATATCTTAGATTGCTAACTAGCATAGTAAGCCATTGACTCGCCAGTAAAAGTTCTTGGAGTCCTATCTAAGATTTGGCATTTATTAATATGGAAACTTGGCCATGTTATCTAATATCTAATAGCTTCAGTTGGCTCAGCTTGTAAATGGAAACAGCCGCACATGCATTTAAGTTATTGGAGAGTATGAAATTACATATTTGATGTAACATGTTCAAGCACAACTTCAGGCTGATGATCCATTGATAAATTATATTTTTGATGATTACTATGAGGATAGAGTTTGTGATGATAATATGATGGTAACAATATATAGACACTGAGTAATTAGATCCTGAAGTCCCATCCCCTTTTTCTATTGACAGAATTGGCTGGGGATTTCGGAAACCAATAAAACGTTATAGGGTAGACATCTTTGGGAAAATCGTTGATGGGTATATCAGATTTCTTATTTTATAATGAACACTATGTGGCTCTGAAAATCTCCTGAGATCCTTTGATATTTTTCGAAGTTACCCAAGGATGCTGATAGAGCCAAGGTAACTTAATAAAGGAGAATGTGTCCTTTAAGTTAAATCCTCTGGTTTAGAACTATGGGAAAATAGAAGAAAGACCTCAGCTACCAAAGGACTTATAACAAGGAAATAAAGAAACTATGCTCAATACCAGATAATGCCTCAGAGAGCCCTAACGAGTGCTTGAGTTGCTTGAGTTTCTGACCTAAGAACTTTTCACTTTTCTCCTGCACTGTTCTGAATTTAACCTTTCCAGATTTTAATAGCACGATTATATATTGAAAATTACATTGATTATGTGCTCTCAATCTTGCCAGACGTGTAGTCTTTTCAAATATTGAATTCCTTATCTATAACCTCATTTTGAGATTATTTATTCCCATATATTTTGAGAATATCAAATTTTAAAAAATGAACAACATTTACAAACTTGACAAGAAGCTTATCCAATGGACACTGCCATTGCTGGAAATAAACTACTTGCCTTATCTTTTCAGATAAAGTCTGACTGGGTTAGTGTTTTTATTTTCTCATTATTAAAAGTGATTTAAGAGACCCTCAGACATGTAATAAATAAAGAATATTTTTTCTGTTTCACTTTTATAACACAATTTTCTCCTTTTCAACACACACACACACACACACACACACACACACACACGTGCGCTCGCGCACTTATTAGCACCTCTAAAGAATGTCTATGAAGCAACAGCCATGCCATGATTGCGGGAATACTAAACATAAAGAAAGAAATTACTCTCTCAAAGAGTAGTCATTTTGAGAAAAGAAACAAAATCCTATTAAATAATAGTAATACTATCATCCATTGGAAACTTTGTTGAAAGATTCAACAGAGCTGAAATACGTCCTACTACATGACCTTGGATGATGCATTAACCTCTCTGTGACTCTGGGTATAGAAAGGTGATAAAAGCCTTGGCTCCCTTATTTGAAGGTATGTTATAGATTTAAGGAGTTAATATGTTTAATATATTTGAACTAGTCAAAAGACTCGAGATGAATAGAAAATTGTGACTAATATATTCTCTTTATATCTGCATAATAATTTGCTGAAGAAAAACAATGATAATTTCAAATTTTAGCAAGACATAAAAGTTTATATGTAGATAAACATGCCTGAAAGTAAAGAATATTTACTTTTATACTTTTATAACAAGAAGAGGGATGAATTGCTTTGAGGAAAGACTCCACTTTCTCCAAGATAATGGATTAACCATACACTGCATTCATACCAAAGATAGGATTGGTTTCTGCTCACCTTCTGTAACTCTATTTTTCCTTTTAGCTGAAGGCATGTTTTGTTTTGTTTTTAAACTATAAACTTAGCCTCAGTTGAGTTAGTCTCCACCAGTTACAGCAGTATACTTTGTGGATTCTTTATCATGCTTGGGTTAGACCAATTGTGATAAGCTACGGCCCTGTGCTGCTTGGACTTCTGAATGTTTTTTTCTGAAACTCATAGAATGCCTGAATTCAGATGATTGCATTTTATTTGTCCTTAGATCAGCGGTTCTTAACCTTCCTAATGCCGCGACCCCTTAATACAGTTCCTCATGTTGTGGTGACCCCCCAACCATAAAATTATTTTCATTGCTACTCTATAACTGTAATTTTGCTACTGTTATGAATCGTAATGTAAATATCTTTTTTGTTTTCTGAAGGTCTTAAGCGACCCCTGTGAAAGGGTCATTTGACCCCCAAAGGAGTCGCGACCCACAGGTTGAGAACCGCTGCCTTAGATCCTTCTCTGAGGTTCTCTTTCAGTGTCTTATTTGAACCTCGTATTTAATATTGAACATTATGTGGCTCTGGAAACATCACCTGAGATTCTTCTGTTTCTTTGAAGTTACTCCAGGATGCTGATAGACCCAAGGTCACTCAGAAAAGGGAGATGGGTCCTCCGAGCTAAACCCTCTGTACCCAGAACTGTGAGAAAATAGAAGGAAAGCTAAACAATATTAAGGCCCCACTTTGTTCCTCCTCCACCACATGGGGGCTGTAGTGATGTCCCTAAGCTATAATACTGTGGCAGAGATCTCATGGCACTTTAAAAAAAGCTGTCCCCATGATCTTTCAAATAACTCATACAAGATTGCTCAATACTGTTCTCTGTCCCCTTTAAATCCTCCATATCATCTCAGATTCCCTATTTTTGACTGTTATGCAAGTTAAGATTGCTATCGCCCTTCAACACTATAATTTGCCAATGAGCCTTTCTAGTCAATGTCAATATTTTATTAAGTTTTGTCAGTTCTGGCCTGTCCTAGTGAGAAGCAAGCCAGGCCCAATGCAATCTTGAATTAAGTCAAAGATGACAGTTTTTTTGGAAGGTGGCAGTCTTCATTTATTAGAATTAATCTGCATCCAGCTGTAATCTGGGAATAAAATTATTTTAGTATATATATATATATATATATATATATATATATATATGTCAATATTCAATACCAAATATTTTATTTTATTCAAAAGCATGTATGATATATTTTAAGCAAATACTGTGTCATGAACTAACACAATACCAAATATTTTATTTTATTCAAAAGCATGTATGATATATTTTAAGCAAATACTGTGTCATGAACTAACAGAGACACAAAGATAATTAAGACATGGTCTTCACTTTCTAGGTGCTTTCGGTCTAGTGATTGGGACAGTTACATACATAAATCATTCAAATGCAAGTCTTTCCAAAAGAGATATGAAGAGAATATTTATTGAGTACTTACTTTGTGCCAGGCTGTATGCTAAGCATTTAAACATAGTATTTAATTTAATACACATAGCAACCTTAAGATGTAGACATAATTATCTCACTTTCACAGATGGGGAAACTAAATCTGAAAAGTTCAGTAGCTTGCCTAAGGCCACAAAGTCCTGGAAATTTGGGGAAGACAGATGGAAATTCTTCTGATTTTCAGACTGGTTTTCTCAAAGACTTCTCTGCTCTACCCAGTTAACTTCTTAGAATCCAGTTTTGCTGGATGCCTAACAAGGTTTAATACATTTGTTTATCAGGCTGTTATCTGCTGAGCTCCACCAAGCAGAGGAGAGTTGATCTGTTTTGGAGGGTGGAATAATAACAGATTTAGAAGGAAGAGCTTCCATGAAGAATAAAGGTGAACATGGAGACTCAAGCTCACCTTTGAAATCATTTAGCACTTTGACTTTTTTTTTTTTAAGCTGAGCCATCCTGCCACCTGTTGGCAGCTCAGTGGCAGCTCAGCTCAGGCAGGGAATTGAACTGGTGACCCTGTTGCTCAGAGCTCTCACTCTTGAGCGAGCTCTTAACCAACTGAGCCACTCGGCCACTTTGACTTTTTAAATCCTCATTCCTACATATTATCAAAGCAAATAATAGTCTTTCAGGTAACCCTGTCTTAAAACATTTCTGCATGACTGTGAAGTAGATTAAAATGGCATTTAGATGCTTATTAGCCAGGACTGAGGAGAGGGAGGTATGATGAAGTGCCAGGATAGAACTTAAGGAAAACTTTAGAGTTGGTAATGTTGTTCTTCCCATCCACCATCACCTATCAGGTTCTACCTCATTAAACCCACAGTGTACTTCTGGGATCCCCTTCCACTAAGTCACATCTGAAGCCAAGCATTACTCTACACACTTTGCATATATTTTATCCTTATAACATCCTAATGAGATAGATACTGAAGTATCCCCCTTTTACTGATGAGGAAACTAGAATGCATGTTTGTTAAGAAATAATGGCCAGAGTTCCAGAGTTAGAACATGGGCTGATCAGCAATATGGGTCAAACAGCCTGATTCCAGAAATAAAAGACAACCAAATTTCAAAGGAGAGAAGAGAATGGGCTCGACTGCAAATGAAGTTACCCTGTGCTTGTCCTCATGTGGAACATTCTTGGCATCTTCCATTTAGGTAACCAAGATATTTTCTTTGAAAGCAAAAAAGCTGGCATCTTTCTTTATACCCATTTTGTTAAAGTTCATTCTTTTAATTTATTTAGAAAAGAATATTCAAACACAATTAGAATAAACTCTTCTGGGTCTTGAGCCTGAACAATACAGAATTTATACCACTTCCTTCATCTGCTCTTTCTTGGTATTATGAAACTGTATAATTTCACTCATCTGTGGGATGTATTAGGTTGGTGAAAATGTAATTGTGGTTTTTGCATTGTTGAAATTTGCTGTTTGATATTGGAATACATTCTTAAATAAATGTGATTATATTATACATCATTTTAATGCACATTTCTTGCTTTATGTTTTCTCTGCTAATGACTTATTACTTGCTGTTTATTTTATATTTATTTTAAACTATGGAAATGATGTTAGACAAAAAGCAAATTCGAGCAATATTTTTATTCGAGTTCAAAATGGGTCGTAAAGCAGTGGAGACAACTCTCAACATCGACAACGCATTTGGCCCAGGAACTGCTAATGAACATACAGTGCAGTGGTGGTTCAAGTTTTGCAAAGAGACCAGAGCCTTGAAGATGAGCCATCGAAGCTGACCCTGTTACAACTACACAAGAAGTTGCCGAAGAACTCAACGTTGGCCATTCTATGGTTGTTTGGAATTTGAAGCAAATTGGAAAGGTGAAAAAGCTCGATAAGTGGGTGCCTCATGAGCTGACCACAAATCAAAAAAAATCGTCATTTTGAAATGTCGTCTTCTCTTATTCTATGCAAAAATTGACCATTACTCAATCGAATTGTGATGTGCGACAAAAAGTGGATTTTATACAACTGGTGACAACTATCTCAGTGGTTGGACCTAGAAGACGCTCCAAAGCACTTCCCAAAGCCAAACTTGCACCCAAAAAAGGTCATGGTCACTGTTTGGTGGTCTGCTGCCGGTCTGACCCACTATAGCTTTCTGAATCTCAGCGAAACCATTACATCTAAGAAGTATGCTCAGCAAATTGATAAGATACAATGCCTGCAGCCGGCATTGGTCAACAGAAAGGGCCCAATTCTTCTCCACGACGATGCCTGACCACACATCGCACGACCAAGCCTCAGAAGTTGAACAAATTGGGCTACAAAGTTTTGCCTCATCCGCCATATTTGCTTGACCTCTCGCCAATCGACTACCACTTCTTCAAGCATCTCAACAACTTTTTGCAGGGAAAACACTTCCACAACCAGCAGGATGCAGAAAATGCTTTCAAAGGGTTTGTTGACTCCCGAAGCACGGATTTTTATGCCACGGGAATAAACAAACTTATTTCTCATTGGCAAAAATGTGTTGATTGTAATGGTTTCTAATTTTGATTAATAAAGCTGTGTTTGAGCCTAGTTATAATGATTTAAAATTCACATTTCGAAACCGCAATTACGTTTGCACCAAACTAATAAAACTGAAATCAACAAACTAACAAGACAAACAAAAAACTCATAGACACAGGCACCAGGTTAGTGGTTACCAGAGGGTAAAGGGGTAAGGGGGTGGTAGATGAGGGTAAAGGGGGTCAAATGTGTGGTGATGGAAGGAGAACTGACTCTGGGTGGTGAACACACAATGCAATTATATGTATTATAGAAACATACACTTCAAACCTATATAATTTTACTAATCAACATCACCCAATAAGTTTAATTACAAAAAGAACTATGAATCTGACATTCTTTTCCTAAAACTCAACAGTATTTTTTTTAAATCATAATGACCATAGTATGCACTCTGTTTTTTTAAAAAATAAAGATGACTTTATCTGAAGGATTGGGCCCGCAGACATTCTTTCTGAAGGGTAGTTATAGCCCCTTTTGAGTAATGGTGTACATAACAGAAAGACAAATAATGCATATGGCCCACCACCAGCATTTTGTTGGACTGGAAGCATACACAAGAGGGCATAATTGTTCTTGTGAGGAGTACTGGGAATTCTGGAATGGCTGGAGTCACAGAACTCCAGAAAGAAACATCTTCTGAGGGACAAATTTTAATGCCCTTTCCTCTGCTGTTCACTGCAGGACGTGGCTGTTCAATTCTATATGCTTATCTTCCTTGACTTGTCATTTGAATGCAGTTGATCACTCCTTCCTTCTTCATGCAAGTTCTTCATTTATATTCAAGGCAAAACACTCACCTAATTATGCTTCTATAACACTGGCAACCAGTCCTTAATCTTCTTTGTTTATTCTTCCTCATCCTCCTAACTACAAGACGCTGAATGACTTAGTGTTCAGACATAGGACCTCTTCTTTGTTGATGCTCGCCCCCTTGGTGTTCTCAGTTGCAAAGCTGATGGTTCCCAAGTTCTTATCTCCAAAATGGGCTTCTTCTCTGAACCCCAGACTCACACATTCAATTGACAATTCAAAATCACCGCTTTGACATCTAATAGGCAAAACAAACTTAATAAGTCTAAAACCAAACTCTGACTCTTCCCTCTAGAACCTGTTTTTCCATTTTTTTCCCTATTCCTGTATGGAAATTTCACTTTTTTTTTTTCTAGTTGCTCAGGTCAAAGATCTTGTAGTAATTTTTTTTTATTTCACCTCTCCTATCTAATCAAGCAGAAAATCCTTTTGGTTCTGCCTAAAAAATATATCTAAAACCTGACCCTTTTTGTCCTTCCATCACTCCCACTCTGATTCAAAGTGATCCTTTTCTCTTACCTGGATTATGTCAATTGCCTTTTAGCTAATCGCCATTCTTCCACTGTTTGCTCACTTCCATCTCACCTCTCTCTAGAACCCAGGCTAATTGTTACAACATTAAATTCCAATCTAAAAATTACTCCTCTACTCAAAAATCTCCTGTGACTTAGCATGTAATTTATAAAATCTAAAGCCCCAAGAATGGTCTCTAAGATCCTGCACAATCTGGTCCTCACCCCTCATTACCTCTCTGACCTCATCTTCCATTCCTATGTTCTATGTCTCATTCATCTGTTCCAGTCACACTAACCTCCTTGATGTTCCCTTAACATCTTCCCAATCCAGAGCCTTTCTACATGTTGTTTCTTCTCATCAAATACATTAACCCCCAAAATATCCTCCTCCAAACTTTCACTGGAACATCATGTTTTTAGTGATGCTTCCTCTTACTGCATATTTCCTCTCTGGCATGCCCCTGTTTTTCTTCTTATCACTAATCATAATATTACAGATTTATAACCTGAAATTTACCTTATTTTCTTTGTTTATTGTTTCCTTACTCTCACGAATAGGTAAACTCCCTGAAAAGAGGTTTTTTTATCTCTTATTTATTGATGAATTCTTATCACCTAGAAAATTATTTGTGCATATAATAGACTCTCAATATAAATTCTCTAATAAACGAATGAAAAAATGAATGATGGTGATCGCAGCACAGAGGTATTGGTAAAGATATTGTGGCATGGACATCTAAAACAAACCTGAGTATACACTGCTAGACATTAGGTTAACAAAAGAGTTGGTGAACTACAATGATCTTTATTTCTTTATAGTATCATGGTCCTCAGAGTCACTAATAATGAGAGAAGATTTGTGACATGGGTAATGTCTTCATCTATGTGTTACAGTCCTATCCCTTACCAGGTCAAATATAGTAGTTGAAGCTATCCCCTTGAACAACAAAATTATACATGCCAGTCTCTCCTTCCCATCACAGCTATCTTGAACTGCAAAATATAAATCTGATCGTATCCCCAGCAAGTTAAGCCTTTGGTGGTTTCTCGTTGCTCTTACAATAAAGACCAAATATTTAACAAAAGGCTGAAGATGTTGTACTATGGCTTCCTCCAGACCTTTATTTTCTCAGTTTCTTTTCACATCACTCTGACCTTTGCCTCCTAGCCCTGATTTCCTGACATTGAGATACACAATGCTCCCTCCTGCTGTGTGCTTCTCTTGGATTGGAGTGCCCAACTCAGCATCCTCCTTCAAATAAACAATTCCTATTTATTCCCCCAAATACCTCAGTCATCATGTAGTCCTGGGAAAATGTCCTCACCTGTTTTTGGACAAATCCCCATTGCTCTTGCAAACATACCTTTTTTTGGATCCCAATTGCAACTTGGGGTCAATAGTTTGGCTATTAAATTTTTCCTTTGCTAGACTTTCAGCTTCAGCAGAGACTATATTTGTTCTCATTAACTATCTTCCCACCATCAGCAAAGTGCCTGGCCCACAGTAGCATTCAGGAACTTGTTGAGGGAGCAAAGGGTAATATAATCAATGGAATTGTAACAGCTGTATGCAATGTCAGATGTCAGAGGGGTAGTAGCTTGGGGATAGGGTATCACTTCGTGAGGGGAGTAAATGTCTAACTATTACTTTGTTTTGTACACCTGAAATTATATAAATGACACTCACATGCCTCTGCTACCTGGGACTACACACACACAACTCTGGTCCTTCAGAGAGTAACGTTGATTATCTGAGCTGATTTTGCATTTTAATCCTTGTTAGGTTGTTAAGTTCTTTCCAAACTCAACATTTTCTTTTTCTTTTATATTAGTTTTTTGTGGTTTTTTTTAAAGGGGGAAGCTGTATGATCTTAAACAAGTAGCTTATCCTTTATGAGTCTAATTCTTAATAGAAACTAAAAATTCACTTCATAAGTTTGCAAACGAGTTTATTGAGTGCAAATAAGATAATGAGTCTGGTTTAAAATAATAATCCAATAACATTAGCTTCCATATTTGCAAGCTTTCTATGTATCCAATGCCGTCCTAAGTAATTTATATTAATGATCTTATTACATCCTTCTAAAAAAATCTATTAACTGATAAAATAACAGCTATAATTTATTGAGTACTTCCTGTGTTCCAGGGCTTACCTAAATTATTTTATTAGGTCCTTTCATTTTGAGAAGTAGGCATTAGTATTATGGCTTTGCCCTTGAAGAACTTAGGGCTTGGATATGTTATAAATATTTTTAAGGTCTCACCAGCTTATGAGTTGCAAGATTGTTGGTGAAAGTAACTTGTGCATTTTTATGTTTCTTTGAAAACAAGAAAAGAAACTGAATTACAAGCAATTTTTAAGATTATGCAACTTGAATACTGGTAATATAAAGCTTGGAATGAATTTAGGGATCATTTAATCTAATGTCAAACCCCCATGTTACTATCTGGAAAATAAGATTAATTGATTTAACCCATTAGTTTTTTATTCTTAGTTCCACACATATTGCTTTACATCATGTAGGCACATAATAATATTTATGGAATTAAATTGATTAAGTCATCAATCAAGACAGAGCTAAGATGAAACCAAATCTCCTGACTGCCAATGGAGGGCTCATTCCATTAAATATATTAATAAGTGACTAAGCTCAGTTCAGTGCTTGCCTATTAGCATCATTATTAATAATAATCGTAGATTAGAACATTTCACAGGTGATATTACCACTACCACCACCATTATTATTGATAGAGATTGGCAGATTCTCTTTTGAATTTTATTGTCAGTCACCTCTTTTTGTCTTGGTTTTCTGACAGGCACATCAAGTTATCAAAGATGAGACATAGTTATCAATTAGTTCTGGGGATGACTCAGTTATCTTGGTGGCAGCAAGTTGCTGCCATTCGTGGAATCCCAAAAGTTAAATGCCACTGCAGCTAGCAAAATAAATGGATATGGAGAGGTGGGCAGTGATGGTGGTGGTAAATCCCATCATGTAATTGGCTGCAAAGAGATTGAAATATATGCACAGGGGGAAACATGCAAATAAGATCCTTATGGAAAAGTTAAAGAGATTGAGCTTGTTCAAACAGGGGAAGGAGATGGTAGTGAGCAGCCTAATTAACAATCTTCGAAGAATTGCTTTGTTTTATGACTACAGATGCCAAGGTCCAATGCTTTTCAATTTGCCAAAGAGAGAAGAATATGAAATAAAAAGTACAGCCGGAGAGACCGAGGTATGGTAGAAGGAATCCCTATTGTTGAAAAATTTCCTCCCTGAACTTGAACAAGAGTAGATGTAAATATCTTCCTCTGGACAACTTTAAAGAAAGATGCCCTCATATGTGTGAGATGATCAAAGCACTGTCTGATTCAAAGGAAAATCTCAACTCACCTCACCTCAATAACTGACAAAACTTCCCAAGATCTAAGATCATGCGGTTCTAGGCCTGTTATTTGTTTAAATCCTTAATGACATTTGCAGTATATCAGGTCAAAGCGATACTCTATCTATTTAAAGGCTACCTGACTCAAGAAATCCCAGAAAGATCATCAGAAATTTGAGTTTGGTTTCATATAAATCTAGATTTGGTTTTATGTTAAAAGAAAAATTTGATGACTTGACTATCATATGACAATGGCTTTAGGAATGTGGATTCAGGGTCTATATTATGCATTATTGTCTAGGTGGTGCTTGTAATTTTTCAGGGTTCTGAGAATTTCAGTGCAAAATTCTTAAGTACAACAGCTTAAATTACTTTCTGCTCTGCTATGGTCCCTGATCTTCTGCCATTCATCATACCCTTATTTTAATTTTTAAAATTACTATTGTTATGCATATATTGAGGGTATAAATGCTTTTAGGACAGTTAACCTATTAGACAATTTCCAGACATAGCTATCACTCCAGTCAATGAAAGAGTGAGACACTGCACAGGTTAATTTTGATGGAAGACAAAGCAGACACACAGGCCAATAGCATGTAGCACTGATTGGAACAGATTGAGGAAATGAGCCCAGAGAAGCCAAAAGTAGAGTGGAGACATCAGAGGTGGGTGATGCAGCTGTCTCATGTCTGCTCATAAGAGAAAACTTAAAATTTCAGTTGATAAACCCAGTTTTTATTTTTAGCACAGCAATTATTAAAAATTAAATTATGTAATATAAACAAATCACATTAAAAATAAAGTTAATAAATACTCAAAACTGATCACCTAGTTATTTTACTGCATTTTACTGTTATCTATGCTCTTTTGATTATTTACAAGGAAATGCGATATAGTGATAATCTAAGGAGCATGTCTTCCCATCTCCATGTTTAGCGATGTCATGTTGATAGCTTGAAATCAGCCATGGTAGGAGTACTTCCACCATGGAAATCCATAAATGCTATAAATCGGGGGAGCCCTTTTGTTTCTCCCATTGAGTCCATTGTTAATCATATAGCAACACACCATGACTATACAGGTTTATAAAGTTATTAGCTTCCCACAGGAGTAAAAATATTTAGCTAGTAGACACAGAGAACAACAAAACTCCTGAGCTAAATCAGTTAATCCCAAAACATTCTAAATCCCCTAACACCAAAGTTATCTGCGGATAATAAATAACAAACAGTAGGTAACTTTTGCTGTCCACCAAGTCCTTGTTATATTGTTAACAACTTGTCTTCCACAAAAATTTTGTCTCACCACCAAATAAAAACCTCTGAAGCATTTCATTTTTTTTTCTTTTGCATGTTTTCCTCATAGTTTCAGTCATTTTTTCAAATGGGTTTGCTATGGACCTCACACATACATCTGTTGAGAATATGTTTTCCATGGGTACAATATTTCATTAACTGCTCAGCACAGTAAGAAGCGGAGCCAGAACATTTCAGAGGCACTCACAGCTGGGCTTGAATTTTGGCTCTGTAATTAACAAGCTCTGTGACCTCAGATGAGTGACTTCAACTCTCTAACACTCAACTTCGTCCATTCTAACTAGAGCGAGTACAACCTACCTGGCAGTGTGAGCATAAAGATTTCATGAGATGATGTGTGTAAAAGTAGAAGCTAAGAGTGCTTAGCCTGTAAAAGTGTTAGTGAAACATTAAGCCTTTTCACTACCCTTTTATTTCCTTCTTCACTATGATATAGACATTTTTAGGGCTATGACTATCACAAGGGGAGAAAAACCATGAATTCTCCAAACCAACTCACTGGAAAAGAGAATATGAGAATTTCTCAGTCATGTTTGCACACGCAAAAGCTAAAAGTTATCTTTGATTTCACAAAGCCCCAGAGATAGACTGAAGAAACCTTTTGAAAAGAGGCAGATACTCAAGGATACAATTTTTATAGTTGAAAGAGACTTTTGAATGTGATACGGTCTTTCAACAATAGCTTGGGGCCTTCAGCAGGGAGAAAGAAAGGAAAATTGCATTCAAGTTTCTATGATAGACTCATCCAAAATTAGCAGATCTTAAATACTTTCAACATTTACCTTTATGTCAGAAAGGCACAGGGATTTCCTCTAAAGCTTTCATGATCTAGCCTCAGGGTTTAAATTAGCAGGGTGGGGTCCATCCCAAGAGATACTAGTAAAAGGGAAGACTCATTTTCATGGAACCCAGAATTTGGATGCCTCCCTCCCCTCTTCTTTTCTCAGCCCTCCACTGAAGCATATGTTGTTTTTGAGCATGAGAAATGAGAGGAAAGATCACATAGACACATCTGAGAGTTTTTCATGAGGTCCCCGTAAGACTTTTGGGTTTATAAAGTCAAGTGCTATTCATTCTCCCAAATTATTAATACCAGCTTTTGTTTTGAACAGGGAGTCACTTGAAGTGTCAGTAATTAATGGTGTCTACATAAGGAAAATGTTAAAAAGAAAGGAAGTACGTGTGGCTTTCTGCTTACCACTCCAGCCTCCTACACTCTTCCTCAAGATGCATTTTTGAGTGAATGAAACAACAAATATTTTAGTTCTTATATATCAAACTATTTTTAGTTTCCAAGGTCTGCTACGTACTCTCATGCCCCTAAGAGTCAGAAAGTACTATTTTCTCTACATGAAAGATGCTTGTCATAAAAAAAATAAGTAAAATAATAATAATAATAATTAAAAAGGAGATGCCTAGCAAACAATAGATCATCAAAGATGTATACAAAGTGAATAAATGAATAAAATATAAAATAATGTTATTATTGACATTTCAATTTATTTTTCTATATCTTCCTGCATTATTATCCAGCCTATCTGCACTTAACTGATGGTTTTATTTGTATTCAAAATAAAAAATACATTAACTATAAAGAGAAATTTCTATCCTATGAATACTTTTGATATTGATATAGCCATTAGTAATCTCAATTACTTGGGATAGGAAAACAACCAGAGCAAAATGTAACACAAGGTAGGGAGGGAAAAGAAACAGAAGGAACTAGTACATTAGTTGTTCCTTAAACTAGTAACAGGTAAAGTTTGCAGTTGCAAGCATCATTCTCTAGAGTCTCAACAGAAGGCTGACCAATTATAAAGATCTGAAGTGAGAAAGTGCTAGGAACTGAACTAAACTAAAAAGCTAGTTTGACAAGGAATGAAAAAGCTAGTTTGGCTGAAACCTGCTGAGCTTCTCCGTAACATTTAAATATATCTATCAGATGACAGAACTCAGGAGGAATCATATCCTGATGTTGAAATGCTTCTTAAAGAAAACCAGATTTCAGCTTCTCCCCAAATAGTCTTTTTCTTCTTTTCCCCTCAAACTTTAAAATATTTCAAAACATTCTTTCTTTAAATATGTAAGATCTTCCTAATTCTCTGTAATTATCATTTTCATAATCTGTCTGCTATACACGGGCAAGTGCCTGCAGTTTGGCAATCCTTCCTGACGGATCCTAAACAGTTTCTTATTCCGGATCTTCTGAACTACACTGAATGTGGTGTGGTGGGGTGCAGTTAGTGAGTAAAAACGGATCCCTTCACAACAGAAATATTGCTCGCAAGAGCCAAAACATCATTTAAACTAGCTTAAGCAAAAAATGGCAATTGATTGGATACAGGGGCATTTTATGCACTGCAGTGACAGCAAATACATAGTCTGGAATCAGGATGAAGAGAACCAAAGATATAGTAAATTTCAAACTGGGACAATTCTTTTCTTTCTTTCTTAATTAAAATGTATTGGGGTGACATTGGTTAGTAAAATCACATAGGTTTCAAGAGTACAATTCTGTAATACATCACCTATATATCACATTGTGTGTTGGGTAAATGGGGTCAAACATATGGTGATGGAAGGATGACTGACTCTGGGTGGTGAACACATAATGGAGTAACTCTTTTCATCTCTCTTTGGCCCTGAGGTCTCTCATCTGTGCACTTCTGAAATCTGTTGTTCTTCCTTTTGTCTCTGTGTACCAGCTTTCTTTATTTCTAATTGTACAAAGTGGGTCTAAATGATCTACCAGTCCCAACATGCACTGTGGATGAATTAGACTCTTCCATCCCAATTCCAAATCCCCAGGGGAGAAAATCTGACCCATTTTGTGCCAGGTTAGGCTTATCAGATTTAGAAAATAAATGTGCCATGCAGCATTTGGGATGTACTTATACTAAAAATGGCACATCGTTTATCTGTAATTCAAATTTAACTCAGTGTCTTATATTCTGTCTATCAATCCCATCAGCTGTCAAGTATTTTTTGTTGGTCCAATCAGCTGTTGCAGGCATGGGGACAGTACAAATAGAGCAAAGAATGAGCTTGCATTTCAGCTAGTTAATTGGGTGATAGAAAATTCTCAGGAAGGGAAATGTGAGCTTCATATATATGTGAAGTCATTTATTGCACATAGGATAGAATAAATGAGAGAGAGCACCTTGGTTCTTACGGTAGGGGCAGGAGCCAGAAGTTATTAACATTAAAATAGTAGGTAACAGATTTGCCAGGTACCTGAGAACAAAATAGTTTGAACTAAGCAATTTTTTTTCTTTTTTAAAATAACTTTTCTATTTATCAATGACAGTTGACATACAATATTATATTAGTTTCAGGTACACAACATAGTGATTAGACATTTATATGAATCATGAAGTTATCACACAATAAATCTAGTACCCATCTGACACCATACATAGTCATTATAATATTACTGATTATGTTCCCTATACTATACTTTACATTCCCATGACTACTTTGTAACTACCAAATTGTACTTCTTAATCCCTTCACCTTTTTCACCCATCCCACAACACCCTCTCCAATCTGGCAACCATCAAAATGTTCTCTGTATCTATAAGTTTGTTTCTGGGTTTTTTTCTTTAATTTTTTTCTTTAGATTCCACATATAAGTGAAATCATATGGTAATTGTCTTTCTCTTTCTGACTTACTCTACTCAGCAGAAAACCCTCTTGATCCATATATGTTGTTACAGATGGCAAGATTTCATTCTTTTTTATGGCAGAGTAATATTCCATTGTATATATGTACCACTTCCTTATGTATTCATCCATTGATGGACACTTAGGTTGCCTCCATATCTTGGCTATTGTAAATAATGCTACAATGAACAAATGCATGCACATGTCCTCTTGAAGCAGTGTTTTGGGGATTATTGGGCCCTTCTATGTTTCTTGTTATAGCCCTCATTTTAAAGTCTATAAGTATTTCAACCCAGATTTCTTTTTTTTTTTCCATTTTCATGAAATATCTTTTTCCATCCCTTTAATTTCAGTCTGTGTGTGTCTTTCGATCTGAGGTGAGTTTCTTGTAGGCAGCATATGTAAGGGCCTTGTTTTCTTATCCATTCAGCCACTCTATGTCTTTTGATTGAAACATTTAATCCATTTGTATTTAAACTAATTGTTGATAGATATGTAGTTATTGCCATTATATTATTCATATTTTAAATCTTTTTTCTTCTTAAAGTAGTCCCTTTGTAATACTGGTTTGATGGTGATGAACTCCTTTAGCTTTTTCTTGCCTGGGAATCTTTTTGTCTGTCCTTCAATTCTAAATGATAGCTGGGAAGAGTAATTTTGGTGTAGGTCCTTGCTTTTCATCACTTTGAATATTTTGTGCCAATCCATTCTGGCTTGAAAAGTTTCTGTTAAGAAACCAGCTGACAACGTGATTCTTGTTCAGAAGTCAAATGTTGCCTTCCACTTTCAGAAAACTGGCCACCTTCAGTGCCTAAAACTAAAAGCGCTTGGTCTCCTGA
Source organism: Hipposideros armiger (assembly GCF_001890085.2). Taxonomy (NCBI): domain Eukaryota; kingdom Metazoa; phylum Chordata; class Mammalia; order Chiroptera; family Hipposideridae; genus Hipposideros; species Hipposideros armiger. Next base: position 393,482 of record NW_017731509.1, on the reverse strand, counting down.
ATTGTTTTCATAAAAAGTCACCTGATCCCAATTGCTGAACTTTTACAGGTAAGCCTGTGTGGAAACTTTTGCCTCCACTGGCATGGAAGGCATTTTGAACACTTGAAGAGACAAATAGAAAAGAGGTGCTATTGTGCCTTTTTAAATGTTTGTAAAGCCATTGTTTTTCTCAGTGTTTTATCCAGAATACTCTGATTCAGATAATTTGACACTTTATTCTATATTGTTGATTATACTTTAATAATATTGTTAATTTTCCTTGTTGAAATATTTATTAAAAACACATGTACATTCAGAAATAAAGCATTTGCAAACCAAAAAAAAAAAAAAAAGAAACCAGCTGACAGTCTTCTCTTGTAGGTAACTAACTGCTTTTCTCTTGCTGCTTTTCAGATTCTCTTTGTCTTCACCTTTGGCATTTTAATTATGTATCTTGGTGTGGGACTCTGGGTTCATCTTGTTTGGGATTCTCTGCACTTCCTGGGCTTGTATGTCTACTTCCTTCACCAGGTTAGGGAAGTTTCTGTCATTATTTCTTCAAATAGGTTTTTAATTCCTTGCTTTTTCTCTTCTCCTTCTGGTATCCCAATTATGTGAATATTTGGTTTGCCTCATCTTATCCCAGAGAGTTCTTAAACTATCCTCATTTTTTTGGATTCTTTTTTCTTTTTGTTGTTCTGATCGGATTTTCTGCTACCTTATCTTCTAAATCACTGATTCAATCCTCTGCTTCATCTAATCTAGTGTTGATTTCCTCTAATGTATTCCTTATTTCAGTTATTGTATTCTTCATTTCTGACTGGTTCTTTTTTTATAGTTCTATCTCCATTTTTATGTTTCCTATCTCTTTGTTGAGGTTCTCCCTGAGATTATTGAGCATCCTTATACCCAGTGTTTGGAACTCTGCATCTGGTAGATTGCTTGTATCCATTTCATTTAGTTCTTTTTCTGGAGCTTTGTTCTGTTCCTGTATTTGGGACATGTTTCTTTTATCCCCATTTTGGGTGTCTTCCTGTGTTTGTTCTGTGTATGAGGTACAGCTGTTGTGTCTTCCAGTCTTAGTAGAGTGGCCTTAGGTAGTAGGTATCTGTGGGGCCCAGTGGTGCAGTGTCCCTAGTTAGCTGAGCTGGGTGCTCCAGATGCGTCCCTTGTGCAGGTTGTATGTGCCCTTCTGTTGTAGTTGAGCCTTGGTTGCTCTTTGCAGGTAAATGGGAAGGACTGACCCTCAGGTTGATTGGTTGTGAGAACTGGCTGTGACTACAGTGGAGGAGCTGTTTTTCAGGGACTGACCTTATTGAACTGGATTCACTTTAGCTAGGGCTGTGGTATCTTTTGGGGGTTTTTATCTGTGGAGGCAACTGGGTATGCTGGTCCTGGGGTCACCTGTGTGGGATCCTGCCACAGGCCAAGTTCAGCCACAGCCTGTACCCTGCCTGGGGCCACGTGACATGAGGCATAAAATGTTCCACAGATGTCTTCTATATGCACTGGGCTTGGAGATGCCTGGAAGAGGCTTAGCTACTTAGCAGTGAACTGAGGCCAGATTCTGCTTGTTGGATTTGTGAACCTCTGAGGGATTTTTAGGAAAGTCCACAGCATGAAGCAAGACAGCCCATTTGTATGGAAAAGCCACTTTTGTATGAGGCACCTTCTACACTCTTGAGAATAACAACTGATACATAACCTATGTATATTCATGAGTGGAATTATAGCAACACATGAATATTCTACACTAGTGCCTTATAATCAATGTCTACTTCCTCTCTTTTTGTTGTTGTATGGAAGTGGCTTGGGTTGGTCTACAAGTTGGGTGGGGCAGGGTCTCAGGGGATCACCAGGAAGGGGATGAAGAAACAGTGTTAGCCTGGTTGAGGGAGACTCAGATATGGCTGCCAATGACCTCTACATGCTGAGAGAGAGGAGGGTTAAACAAAGGAACAATGGCATCTTCCAGCACTTCTGTCAGGGAGAAACCTGTCCCTTCAGCCCTCACCCGGGAGCCAGAAAATTCAGTTCCTCCCTATATGGACCTGGCTTCTTTTGAGTTGCTGCCCCAGTGCTGGAGTTCACAGCCAGTGAGGCTGTCAGCAAGTCCACAGGTAGGCCCTTTAAGAGGAATATCTTGGACTCCAGCAGCCCTGCATCTTACTCAGCCACAATCTCTATGGGTTTTCACCATCAGAAGTTATGGGTACTTCTCTTCCTGGCACTGGAACCCTGATCTGGGAAGCCTGGTGTGGAGTTGGGACCCCTCACTCCACAGGAGCAACCTCTACAGCTGAGATATCCCTCCCGACTTTCAACCACCACATGTGTGGGACCTGCACATTCTGCATCTCCTCCCCTCCTACCAGTCTCCATGTGGCTTCTTCCGTATGTCCTTAGTTATACAACTTCTGTTCAGCTAAACTTCAGGTGATTCTCAATGATGTTTATTTCGTAGTTTAGCTGAAATTTCAATGTGGTCATGATAGGGGGCAAGGAAAGCATTTATCTGCTCCACTGTCTTAACCAGGAGTGCCTCAACCAAGGAATTTTTTTTAAAGATGTATTTTTAATAATGTATAAAATGGATTAAAAAAATTCATCAACATGGTTGGTTCAGGTTTCATCACATAAACATTACCTGAGTGCCTATGTTCCTGACCGCCTAACATTTTAAAAGTATGTATTTTTTTTCTTTTAATTTGGATAAACATCCTGAGAGGGGACATTATCATTACAGGTTTGTAAGTAGAGATATTGAAGCTTAGAGAGGCTAATTGTCTATTTAAGGTGACCCAACTAGAAAGCAACAAAAGTAGAATTTGAAATCCAGGGCTGCCTGAAACCTGAGCCATTCCACTGTACTATGTTGCTTCTGAATATTTTTTCTTTATATCCCTAACATCAGCATTATTCCAAGCTAAAACTAAAGGATGCCATCCCTCCTCTGTTGGGATCTTAAATCAGCAGTCACATTTTATATGGTGAAAGGTCTAGGATCCACTTCCATATGGAGCACAAGCAATAGTGTTTGGCTTCTGCCCAATATTTCCCCCCAAATTGCTTTTCAGTATCCCCATCTGTTTTCTAATCCTAAATGAGTGTAGCACTGGCTGAGGCACCTTCTACACTCTTGAGAATAACAACTGATACATAACCTATGTATATTCATGAGTGGAATTATAGCAACACATGAATATTCTACACTAGTGCCTTATAATCAATGTCTACTTCCTCTCTTTTTGTTGTTGTATAAAATATAGGAAGGGGGGTGGTTTCAGAAACGTAAACACTAATCAAAGATAATTACACCATTGCCATTCCAAACATTAATCTGGGCCTCTGTGAGGCAAACAGGAGTGAACATTTAATGTACCATTTTAAGATAGGCTCTACAAAAATGTTAACAAGGATGATGGTGGAATCTCTTTGTAAAACAAAAGAATCAGAGATAATTTATGTGGAAAGCACAGGCAAATTTACTTCATTGGTTGGCAAAATGTTTTGTCATTATTAAGTGCTAAATAATTAATATTCACACAATGGAATGAATGAATAAACAAATAAATGAACTGTTCTGAATAAAAGCAAGATCACAATACAGTTGAAATATTTGAATGGAATAAAGACAACGTGGAGATCCTTCCCATGGAGGTTTCCCTTGAAACCTATATTGTATACCTGTAGGCCAATTCTTTGAGCACACACTGGGCGCTCAAACAACACTGGCAATAGACAATGGATAAACTAAATTGTGGCTCTTGATTGTGGCATGAAATGAAGTTAATGTTGATTCTACAACTAGTCATAACTTTTCAAGAACAATTTTAAACACCTTTATATATGTTAGGCACTATTCTAGGCAGTGAGGATACATTGGTGAACAAATAACAACCACAGTTTTATCCACATGAAGCTTAGGTTTGTGTGGGGAGAGAGTCTTTAAACAAAATCAAACAAATGCATGCATAGCACAAAACTGGGATATGAACAGAAGGAAAGTTACATGGTGCAATGAGAGCACAAATTAGAAGTCTGATGAACTTCAGCTCATCAGGAGTTTGGTGGACAGCTTCCCTGTCCCTGGGAATTAATAGTTAAAGCAGATATCATTTTAAGTGGGCTGAGATATATGATGTTAATGAAAATTTTGGAGATACAAGCGTAGATAACTTTTCAGATGTTTGCCTCCTAAGAGAAAGAGAGATAAAATGGGAAGAAAAGGAAATGGGGTTAGACAGGTTTGATTTGTTCAGTTTTGATAGAACTGACTTGACCATTTTAAAATACCAACAGGAAGAAACACATTAAGAGGGATAAGCTAAAATTCAAATATCCAGAGAATGTGGGAGAAGACAGCTTTCCAAGAAGCGTGAAAAGGAGGTGGAACAAGAAAGACTTATTTTAATAGGAGAAACTATGGATATAATGAGTTTGGAAGTAGTTAAATTTAAGGTTGTGATAGCAAGTAATTGAGAAATCTCTTATAACTTTGATTTTCCCATGGGATAGGTAGAAATATCTGCTGAGGATGAGTGACAAGTGAAGAAGCTAAAGATTTGAGGAGAGAGGATTGGAAAAAGTCATTGCAATAAGGGGAAAAACAAAACAAAAAAAAAGCAAACAACAAAAACAAACAAAAAAACAGGCGGACAAAATTTAGTGGTAATACCAGGGAGAGTTGAAGGAGTACTTGCTGTTGATGATCATGAAAGTGTAATGGTAACAGGTGCAATGTTAAGCAACTTCCTCCAGCATCACTGAAGTACTTCAAACACAGAAAAAGTGGATAGTTGTGTTCATGGGGTGAGGAGGGTGGGAAGTGCATAGATCCAAGAGAGGTTTCAAGTTACTGGCAAGAATCTTATAAAAAACTGAGCTTTGAACGCTAATGTAACTTAAATAACTTCTACTTTATTCCTGGTCAAAATTGTAAGAAGGTCATTAACAAATTCCTTTATGCTGTCCACAATTGCGATAAAAAATCTTCATGTTGATTTTGTTAAGCCGTCTTTTTGTTTCCTCCTCCATGGTCTTAAGTTATAGAGCAGAGATGGATGTGGGTGCATTATTTTTCCAGCACAGTTCATGAGTGGACATGTAAATGTGTTTAATTATTAGATCTAACATTAGGAAGCCAACTGTTGCCACACACATACTTAAGCCACAATCTCCCCTTTTAGTGCTATCAGTAATAAAGGTATTATGTATACTTTTTATATCTGTTGTTTACCTTACTGTTTATTTCCGTTTTACTCAATTATAAAATCTTTTGGAATTTACTCTCCAATTAACACAAACTTTTCTACCGTTCCTTCCTGGCTCCACACCACCTGAGATGATTGAGAAGATACAGATTTATGCTATCAAGAGAATATTTCATAGACTCACTCGACAGCAATAATGGGAAACCTAAAGACATTAAAGCCATATATTAAAAATTTGGACAGAAAATTGTTTTTCAACCTAGAATTCAAAAACCCAGCCCAAATATCCATCAAGTGTGAGGGTAGGAAAAGCCATCTATTCAGCAGGAGAATGGAGTAGTTGAATTAATTCCTGGCTGAGCGTCTATCTTATCTGACAGACTTGACTCCATGAAATAATGCATTGGAGGTTTTTTACAGGATTATTGGAAGGTGTAAAGATATTTGGAAAGAGGTATAAGAAAATCAAAAATTATTAACTCCAGGAAATAATCAAAAGATATTCAAGAAAAGAAAATTGATTCATCAGTAAAAAAATAGTTATAGTTAAAATAATTAATACACTGGATCTTGCCCTAATTGTGATACAATTATATTGAATGGATAAAGCAGAGGGGTGGAAAAGTATAAGAAAGGTAAAATATTTTTTACCTTTTTATACCATAGTACTATGCCAATCAATATATTTGATAATTCAAGAGATGAGTGTGTGTGTCTGTGTGTGTGTACTCACAATTTACAAAGTAAATAAGAGAAGAGGCAGTTCAAAGAAATAATTGAAAGGAGAATTTCCAAAGGCAGGAGTAGGGGAGTGATGGGAACAGCTATATTGTTATAGCTTTTGTGTATTATTTAACTTTTTAAACCATCTGTACATCTTACTTTAAGAATAATAAACGTTGATTTAAAATGGATAAAAACAATAGTCCATAAAATCTACCTTATAAACTTGATTTATTAATATATATTCATAAAATAAATCCACTAACTATATAGTGAAAACAAAATAAATCTCAGCCCGCAGTTATACATTGGTATGCATTTATGTACAATTTAGTGATGAGAAACAAACAGGCATGAAAGAAAAATTGGAGCCTGGGGCTTCAATGTAGGAGTGAAAATTAAATATACAGATAAATAAAACTATAACCAAAAACAATATTAAACTAAAATATCAGGCAACTATATAGTGAAAGATGGGAAATTGAAAGTAAAACCTCGGGTGCTTATATATTCTGAGCAGGAGGGAAAATACATTGATGAATTTTATACTCTTTAAACAACATGGTGAGTTGATATATATATGGTGAGTAGCAAATTTATTAGACTTGTGTATATTTTAAGGGCCCTCTGTATGTGAAGCAATGTTTTGTTGCTGGGAACAATACAAACACAAATCCCTTCCTTCATGGACATTATCACTTATACAAATATTTTATTAAGTACATATGAAACATTTGCACAATCAACCACACATTAGAGCTTAATGGTTAGTCTATAAAGAAGTCTCAAGAAATACCATCAATATCATATTAATCAGATACAAGGACAAAAAATGCTATTTAAGTAAAATTAATTTTAAAAGAGAGACAAAAAATGTTAAAAATGGAAAAGAAAAGTCACATAAACTTCTAAATAATTTATACTCCTCAAAACATAATAGAAATTATAAAGTTAGATAATTAAAACAATGAATGCGTTATACAGAAAAACTTTGGTATGTAGCCAAAACAATATTTATAAGAAAAATATATAATCCTAAATTCATATATTAGAAAACAAGAAAGCTGTTAAGTTTTAAAATTAAAAAAGGAACAACACATTAAATTTAAGGAAGTATTATAGAAGCAAGGAAATAATAAATGCAAAAATAGAATTTAACAAAACAAAAAGCAAAGAAAATTTTTAGATAATAGAATTAAACATTATATTAATTTTTCAAAAATTAGTAATGAAATTGGCAAAATTAGTTCAAGTATAAAGAGTGAATGTATAAATTAACAATAATAGGAATGAAAATAGAAATGTAATTTCACATGAAGTAGAGTTTTTTAAATATTTCAAAGAATAATATGTACAACTTAATGCAAAAATTCAAATTGTGACACAATAGTAATTTCTTAGAAAAATATAAATGACCAAAACTGACTTAAGATGAATAAAAAGCTAAATGTATCAATAGGAACACCAGGGTGGTTAACATTTAGCTAGCTCTACATTAAAGCTCACAATATATTTTTATCTAGTCTCCATTTGAATCCAACATATTTAGGAAAGCTGTTATTCTAAATCTGGATCAAATATCTTTTCTCCAGGGAGATTTCCATAATTACAAGAGATAGTTATTTTCATAATGAGTACTGCTTCCAACAAATATAGCAATTTGACTTTAAGCAAATTAATCAATTTTGCTAAATTTACTTTCTTTCAGTGGCTAATTTCATAAGATTGTTGTACAGTTATATGAGATTAATGCAAGTAAAGCATTTAGTCATTATTCATAACAAAAGTACACCAATTCATGACTATTATTATTGCATCTAACAGGGAATTAATTAGTAACTACTAATATTCCCTCTTCTGTACTCCTATTGCGCATTGTCCATTTTATATTTAACACAGTTAATTACATTCTATCTCTTTCTATGTCTACATTAGGAGCTGTATTGGGAGCTCTTTAAAGGCAAGGTAGAAATTTACTCATTTTTATTTTCTCAGAGCCTACCAATGGACATTCAGTGTTTGTTAAATTAGTTACTAAAAACAAGCAATCATTCCATCTGTCTATCTATCTGTTTATCCACCAGGTGAAAAGAAAACTCCTGCATTATTTGGCTTGGCTTTGCAGATTAACAAAAACATGGGGACATTAATATTTTTGAGGTTTTTAGGTGAAAGTTTATTTGATAAAACTTTTAATTCTTGTAAACAGTCTTTGCAGAAGGCTTTAAACGTGATTTTATATTTAAGCCAAATTTTGTTCACCTGATGATCTGTTTACAGAATATATATATACATTTATATATACATATATATTCTTATATATATGTACTTATATATTTACATATATAGTATATATATGTGTACTTTTATACATATATAAGTACATATATGACACTTTATATAATTATACATATATATTTTTTCTTTGTATAAACACATATAAATATAAAAATATATAATATATAAATATACAAAACTTTGTCTTATATGTGCATATATATATTTGTAGAATGTACATATAAGACTATATATAGCTTATATATACAGAGTTTACTAAAAAATGTATACACATTTTAACAAAAGAAAACTGTATTAAAATTGTAATACTCAATATATACTGATAACAAAAGATGAATACAAGTCACATTTGACTTCTGTAATTACAGGAGGTGCTCAAAGTGGCTACCATCAGCATCCAGACACTACTGATTATAGTGAACTACTGTTTGAGCAACTTTGACCAAAGCGCCTACTTGTATACATTTTTTTTGGCAGCCCTGATATATATATATATATAATACCCAGGAGATATATATATATATATATATATATATATATATATATATATATATATATATATATATATATATATGTATTTAGAGAATATATGTATACAATTATTTCAGTTGTATCCTGCCTCCATCAGAATATTTGAAGTATTGCTAAAATATTACTAAAATATTACTAAGATATTGACTGGTACTGTTAAAAATAATTATGTAGTGATGATGTCAGGATTCTAGTTTTACCAAAAACATAAACTAAGTTGAATTGTACTAAAAATTTACCTTTGAGCTTCATGACAACCAAGGCAAAAGGGTAATATTGTTCTTTGTGTCTGACAGTGAGAAGTCTCTCTATTAGTCTGTCAGTGAACTCAGTAATAGCATTAAAATCAAAGAGTTTCTCTATGCACCTTAGGGTAAGAGATATTGAATTCTAAGTTAAAAACTGTCTTCAGTAGCAAAGTTACAAAAGGAGATCAGCAAACAGTTTTAAAGGAATTTGTTTGTTTTAAGATACATAAGCTAGTCTGTTAAAAAGGTGACTTGAAAAAGTCCTGCTTTAGTGCCTAGACTAGAAAAATGCACAATTTAGCATATCAATTTGTAATAAATAAACTTTTAAAATGTTTGAAATCTTTGTAGAATAATTTCCTAATCTTCCCATAATATTAATCATTGTAATCAAGGTTTACTAGGTCACTGTGGTAGATTCTCGCTCACAATCCTCCTGTAAATGACATCATCATTGAAATCCCAGTTTCTCTAACTTTTAAGATTCAGGCAGGTCCCATAAGAAGCTCAGCACAGGTTAGTCACCCATCTTGATGTGGTTAGAAGGACTTTGCTCTGCTGTGTGATCCTGTTGCCTTTTGCCTTCTGTAAATGATGCTGATATTATGGGCAGCTCTCACAGCTTCGCTATGCAACCCAGAAGAGGCAGTGTCCAAGGGGTGAGTGACTACGACCCTTTCATTTGAGACTATTCCAAAGTTGCTGTGATTGGCCAATAAGATGGGAATGGATAGAGTATACTAGGACTCCAAGGTGCTCAGTCATCATCAGAAAGCCTATTAGATAATTATAATGGTAGATGCTGATGGTGCCCACCTAGGTCTCCTTCCTGTGCCAGTGCACCCACCTTCTAGCTGTTAATGACTTGCTGCTGTATACAAGGCCAAAAGGAACTGCCTTGCATAGAAATATCCCAGAGATTAAGCCATCCCATGGGAGCAGCATTTAGTCAATGAATATTTGAAATGATGGTAAACAAGCTCAACTCGCTTACCTCAAAGTGGGACACCTCTGTAGTAACATTCACGTTCTAGGTTTCCCGGATGGAGGGGTGACTGAAGCTAAATTTTAATTCGACTACCCTTTTGCTAGTTTTCTTCTCTCACCTTCACTTCCTTACATTTTTCTCCTAAAAGCACTTTCTTGCCCAAGAAGCCTTTTCTTCCATCCCCAACCTGAAGCAGGTATATGCCTCCTATGCCCTCAAATTCCTTACAGCTCCTGTCCTTTTGGTCCTACCTAATTTAAGCACGTAATTCTCTCTTCTTAATTGAGAGCTCCTTATGACTGGAAACATCTCTTAGTCATCTTTACAGTCTCAATATTCAGCAGAACTGGACCTCAGCAGATGTTGTATGTACTCAAGAATGACATATGAATGAACCAAAGAAATGACTTGACCTTCTTGTTGTGAATAATTAAAAAGACGATTGATTGCTGTCCCTTCCAAATCATAACGTATTTAAAATTGGTAATTTCCAAATGAATTGTTACTTTTTTCCAAACATGAAAATCTCAGTTCTTTATGTAAAGTATAAACCCCAGTAGATTGGCAATTTATTCTCGTTAAAGGTACACACTCATGTAGGATTGTTAGCCTCCTCATTGCATTCACCCTGGTAAGTGAGGTGAGGAGGAGCAAGCGCTATGCAAGGCACAGGGAAGCAGACTAAATTGGAAAGTAATAACCATAAACTATTGCAACCCTGGGATTTGGAAATTAATGGTGGTGGTGAGGGGGTGTTAAACACAGATTACATTCATTAGGGTAGTATCACTTTTTATCATCATTTGTCACCCTCCTTCCAAGAGTGCCTATCATTCAGGGGCATCATAATTAGATTCCATTAAAATGAGGAGAATAAAAAAGGGGTTTCAGAAATCAGTAAGCATCCTTTACATATGACTGTTTACATTATTTTTTTATCATAGTGCTTTTTCAATATCATTTACGTAATTTTTTCTATGACAACAGATTCTGTTGCATTTGGGCTCTTGATGTAAGCCGATGGGTTGGTGAAGCAATCAATGACTCTTGACATTTCAGACCAACAATAAAATTACGAGATGCAATTCAAAAAAATTGGAACAATGATGTGCTCTGTTGTTGTTCACAAATTGAAATGTGGTATAAGTGGTTTTTGCTGAAATTAAGGTACAGCTCAGAAGAGGAGCCTTCAATAGTTGCAATGTCTCTGGAGAGGATTTTAAAGTCTGTCTGATATGCTGTGGAGCCAGTGTCTCCCCTGGGAGCTGGGAAAATGGAACCCTCCATCCTTAGCACAGATTCAGCACCTTTTCTTGTCCCACCTTTATTGCTCACTTCACGTGTTTTTAAATGTATTAACATTTCTACCCTACCCACTAACTTGTTAGCTCCTTAGAGGGCAAAAGTCAAACCTATTTCACACTTATGCACAGTTCTGAGGCCTTTGTTCACTATATGAGATTTTGTTCAGTTATATGAGATTCATCATGTTCTAATTAAAAAGGTACTACGTGCATATAAATGCTTGGTTATGGCACACTTGCACCTATTTGGATCTTTAAATATGAAGTTCAGGGTAGCACATCTGCATGTCTTGAGCTTTGTATTAATTTTCTATTGTAACATAACAAATTAGCATCAACTTAGTGGCTTAAAAAAACACAAAATTATTATCTCATACTTTCTATGGCTCAGAAGTCTGGTAGTGTCACTTTCACTGGAAATTTCATGACAGAATCCTCTTTAGCAGCTAATCCAGTTTTCTGTGCCCATCTATCATGGGCCTGAGTTCCTGAACATAACAAACTTAGGAATTTCTTTTTACCTATACTTCGTGGTCAGAAGTGCAAGACAAATTTCAATTCAATTAAAAAATTTAGAAATAGCTAAAGTAACAATAATTTCTGCTTTTTGTTTTAGCAATTTCAGGTTCTATTTAAGCATTTTGTATAAAGTATACCTTTTTCTAAGATGAGGAAACTGAGGAATAGAGAGGATTCATTATTTGTCCAAGTGACACAGCTAGAAATTAGAGTCCGAAATCAAGTCCAAGGCTCTCTGAAACCAAAGCTCTGCTCCAGTGCCATGCTTAATTTCTTCTTATATTTTTTCCATCTTACTGAATATCAAGAGACCTACTCTATCCTTTCCCATAGTTGTTCCTCGGACTTTCAATAATGCAATCAGATTAACTCCTGGCTAGCTTGATAAGTTGAAGTCGATGCTTGGATTTAAACCCATCAGACTTTTCACTCATGAATATTTTAGTTATTTGGCAAGCTAAAAAAATGTTTAAGCTTATAATTAATATATTTATGCATAAGTATATTTAAGAACTCAGAACCTGAAATTAGCTTTTAATTTGACATGGCCATTGAAAATATATAGTATTCATTTTTTTCTTTTTGCATGTATTAAGTACTGAAGATGATTATAATATACATATATCACATGTACACTCACCATCATCATCACTAACCTGTGTAAGTTCTACTCTGTGTCTGACATAGTGCTAGATTTTACATAAATTTTCTCTTTTAAATGTCATAATAACTTTCAAAACAAGTATTAACAAGACTCATTTTATTGGAAAAAACTGAGACTCAGAAAGGTTAAATAACTTGCTGAAAGTCCCATCACTAAGTATTGGAGCTTTAATTTGAACTTTTGCTACTTCTCTCATGTCACATAATCTTCCTAAATAACATGAGTTAGTGATTTGGAGGGCAGGGACCATGTCTTACACTTCTTCAGTACTTTTCCCAGTATTTAGCATGGGTGTCTGTAAAATCTTAGGTGATGAAGAAATATTTGTTTGATTGAAGCTTAGGGGCTGACACTCATTAACATAAACCTTAAAAAGAAGGAAAACTAGAGAATACTACAGAAAATTTATACCACCTTATTTCCACAAATTGTGTCTTGAAAAAGGTTGTGAATTCATCCCAGCAAAGATCATGACATTATATTGGCAATACCAACTATTGGTGTTGTCTTTGAGCAATGATAATAAAAATTTGCATTTGGCAAACTTTAAATTTTTTTACATATTTTCAAAATTGCTTTCAATCAAGGAATGGTTTTCATTAATAAAATCATAAATGTATCTCCCTACAATATTATGCTAATGAACAAGAAGGAATGAATAATCACCCGAAACTGAAAAACACTTTAACATGAATACAGTACTATAGATAAACTCAGCCAGCAGCAGGATATAGTTCACCTAGTTGCTGTAACGTTTCACACAGAATGGATTTGGAAGTCCTGCTTCGCTAAGTGGCATATGTGGGTGCGGTGAGCTGTTTCAAGCAAGCCATTTCAATTATGCAAGAGTATAAACTACTTTAGAATTACACTGTAAACAGCATTTTCAATCTTGTACTGCAATTATACATTGAATGTAGATCAAATCAGAATATAGAAATCCCAAAGACTGCTGGCAGGAATAAAAAGGGGACCTGATTCTCTGAACAAGGGCACAATCTCCCAGCAGCTGGCGCGGCTTCCCCAGCAGCCACTCAGTTAAATTCTTGCCGCACAGGCAAGTTCTACAGACATCAACTGTGAGCAGTGCATTCATGGGAAAAACCCTGGCGCTGAATATGTCCATTAGTTTTGTCCTTTTTTCTCACTTTCAGAATTAACTCTTAATGCAAAGTATTAATCTCCTTAACTCATGAGCACTTTGTGTTAATTAATTGACAATTAATGCAGAGTGGAGCATAGGAGGCAGCAGTAATGATGTGGCCAAAAGCATGGGTATTAGAATTGATCAGTCTGGGTTCAAGTCACAGGTCTGGCACCAAAAGGAGCTCAGGCTAACAATTTCAAATCTGGGGGCTTAGCCTCATCCTCTATAAAATGAGGATAATATTATCACATACTTCTTAGGATTATTGTAAGTGTAAAAGATATAATACATGGAAAGATCTTACCTCAGTGCTTAAAAGCATAATTTTGCAACAAAAAATGGATTGCTCTTTGAGTTGACTTCCAGAATGGTGGTGTGAAGAGCTCCTCAGAGAAACGAAGGTAACTGGTGAAAAAAAATTGTTTTTAATTAAAATCTCTGGAAATAGTTCTAAAGGCACACAGGGCATGAAGAAATATTTATGTAAGTAAATCTACCAAAGCGGGGTAAAAAAAGCAAGCAGCTATGTCATTTGAACCACTAACAGGTTCCACCTTTTCCCTTCCCCACAGTTCAGCATGATGGAAACTCCACTCGTGGCAGGCTGAACCAAGAATACTAGGCTCTCTCACCCCAGATCAGAGTCAACAGGTGTGGTTTCTCCTTGGAAAAGGGGGGCTTCCTGTGTATCTCAACTCCTTAGTTATGAGGCTAAATAAATGTGAGGTAACTACATCCAAGAGGTCAGAGGCTACTTTCCTTCTCCCAGCCTTCATCATAGGGGGAGATCTACCCCAGGCACAGAAGCACAAGAATACACCTGAATTGGCCTATACTAGGTATGTTGAAAGTACTGAAGACAACCATGCTTAAGAAAGTAAAGAAAGGTACAAGGACAAGATTTCAAAAATTGAGAATATCAAAAAAGAAGTAGATCTATAAAAAAGAACCAAAAGGAAATTTTGGAGTTGATATTACAATAATAAAATTTAAAAATTCATGAGAGGGGTGTCACAGTAGATTTGACATGGCACAAGAAAGGGTCATACAGCGACCAAGCAGCAGGATACACACTCTTCACAAGTGCACATGAAGTATTTCCAGGGGTAGACCGTGTGTTAAGCCATAAACAAAGTCCAAATAATGCATCTACACTTGAAGAAAGTTTGATAGATATTATGAAATCTGAAGAACAGAGGAAAAGTTTTAAAAAATGAACACACATTCAGAAATATAGAATACCATCAAGTAGAACAACATACACATAACAGAGGTACCATAAAGAGAGGAAAGGGGGAAACAGAGCAGAAAGAATATTTAATGAAATAATGGCTGAATACTTCCAAAATTTGATGGAAAATATGAACCAACACTCAAGAAGCTCAATGAACTTCATGTAGCATAAACTCAAAGAAATTACCATCCAGACATATCACCGTAAAAAAATTTTGAAAATCAAAGACAAAAAAAAAATTCTTGAAAGCAGCAATAGAAAAATGGTATATCACATACAAGGAAACCCCAATCAGGAAAATTTCTGGCTTTCTATAAAAAATAATATAGGCCAGAAGGCAGTGGGATGACATATTTAAAGTTCAGAGAGGAAAAAAAACTCTGTAACCAAGAATCTTAATGCTACCAAAACTTTCCTTCAAAATAAAGGCAAATAAGAAGTTATTCGCAGATGAATAAAAACTGATAGAATTTTTTGCTGCCAGGCCCACCTTAGACAAATGCTAAAGGAAGTTCTTCAGAAAGCAAGTGACCTCTGACCTTAATTGTAATCCAAACAGCATTGGGAAAGGTAATTCTGTAGGTAATTATACAAGACAGTACAACTGCTATTTCTCCTCTTTTTTATCTTCAATTATTTAAAAAGCAATTGCCTAAAACTATATACATGCAATTGTATCATTGGGCCTATAACATGTATAAGCAATATATTTGGCCATAACATTGGAGTGTGGAAATGGCACCAGATGGCAACAAGAATTCACAGCAACATGAAGAGAATGAGATGGTAAATAAAATCAATAAAACAACCTGTAAATATATACATGTTCTCCTTTCTTCTTTTGGCATCTTTAAAAGATAATCATTTATATAAAGTAATAATTATAACATTGTATTGTTGGCTTTGTAACAGATCTCCTGTTTACTTTGAATAGCATTACTGATTCATTTCATTTTTATAATTAACAGTCTATTGATTGAGAACTAGGCCAACTTATCTCTCTGTTAATTGAATCAAAAATGGTGATTAATGCACTCTAGGAAATGAACTTGTTACAACTGAATTTACCAATGTGTTTTCTGCAGAAAACAAAGTCCTATGAACTGATTTTTTACAAAGAAGTTTCCATTATCAAATAAAGTTTGAAAATGCTGCAGCTATATCCGTCCCACAAGCACACCAGCTTATTACAAGTGTTGAGATATCCTGCAGCTAAAGAATACTGTTTATACTGTTTATCTTTTTTAACTCAGATTTCCCAAGTTTATTAACCTTACAATGCCCTTTCTTTTCAGGTTATATTAAAATTTTGAAGAAATAAAAAAAATATATATATGTATATATATATAACCAAAAAATGTATACACATTTTAAGAGGTGGTATCTATGCTTAAGCAGTAGTTCACTGTAATCAGAATTGTCTGGACGCTGATGGTAACCACTCTGAGCACCTCTTGTAATTGCAAAAGTCAAACATGACTTGTATTCATCTTTTTAAAATCAGTATATATTGAGTACTACAATGAATAGAGTTTTTTTCTTTCTTGAAAATGTGTATACATTTTTGGCACCACCTGTGTGTGTGTGTGTGTGTGTGTGTGTGTGTGTGTGTGTGTGTGTGTGTATATATATATATCAACACAGAACACTATACAAAAAAAGCAATTACCTAAAACTATACACATGTAACCATATTGTTAGGCCTATAACATATATAAGCAATATATTTGAAAATAATATTTTCACAATATACTAACACACATGCACACACACATTTCAGAGGTACACACGTAAGTAGATTACCAAGGGACTCAATTATCAGATTAATTCAATAGAACAATATTCTGCTTCAAGTCTAGTGCTTCATGGGAAAGAGTTTCCATGGACTTGTAGAAAGGAGACGCATATGAAATATGCATTTTGAAGTTACCTAATAACCTCACCTTTTGGTATGCGGCACAGAGAAAGGCAGAGATTTTTCTCAAAGCTACATAAAAACTAACGGCAGAAAGTTGGAATTTTTTTTCCAACGGTCCGCTCTATCTTGCCCCTGTACATATAATTCAAAATGTTTTTGATGATAAATATACATGTGGATAAGGGAGAATCTGCTTACGTGGGACAGGAAACATGTCCTTCAGAGGTACTGATAGTACATGGATAGCATTTTAGTGGAAAAGACATAGGCTGACCTGGTATGAGCATTTCTAATAATTCCAGTGTAATATTCTCCGGAAGCTCCCAGAAGCAGAGAGCACAGATGTAGCCATGCTTTACTGAAAAAGTGCAGCACGAACATGAAAGAGTGTGGAAATCGGTGGCTTTGGTGAGAAGCGATTCAGATAGTCAACTATGAAGTCCAGGCCAGGTAGAGAGGAAGGTCTGACCAGGTGGGAGCTGGCAAACTGAGAAAAGATGGAATGATTAACCACTAGAGGAACGAAGGAAAGAGAGGACTATATAAAGTGGGAGAATAAGTCAGTTGGAGAGGCCTAGGAGGACAGGGGTTTGTAGTTAAACTTTGAAGTATTAAATCCTAAGATTTGGTAGGTGGAAGGTGGCCCGAGGGTGACACATTTTAGGATTTATCTGGTGGAAATGGGATGGAGTCAATGGTCAGTGGAATGAGTTAGACAAGAAACTGTGAGCTGCGGTGTTAAACAGGATATTCACAGAGTTTTAAAGGCCCTCGAGAAGATGGGAAAAAAAATACGTTAGGCAGCGAACTATATCAATAGTAGACAGCAACAAGAAGAGATAAAGAGTAGTAGGACATGACAGCCTACAGCTCAAAGGAAGAGGGAATTTTACAAAAGACGAGGCATGCTGTTCTGGAAGCCAGGCTGAAAGCAGAGGGTGTGTGGACTGAGGAAGGATGGACAGCTTCTCCTGAACCGGGAGCAAGGAGGGGCAGGACTTGCAGAGAGGGAGTCGGATTTGGGTTAGAGCAAAAGGGAAAGCAGATTTCCTATCAAAAGATCAGACATCAGGGTTGTTTGCATTGTACAGGGTTCCGGAGGGCATAGTAGAAGTGGATGGGAAAGAGAGGAGGAATGGAGAATCAGTCAGAGAAGAGGAAGAACAGAAAAGCATTGGGAAGGGAGCTTAGAGGAGTATATGATAAGTAGAAGGCAGCATTGTGGTTACAAGCACAGGCTCTGAAGTTAATCCACCTTGGTGTGGATCCTAGTTCCACTGAGTCACTAGATGTGTGTTTCTGGTCCATTTACTAAACTCTCTCAGTTTGTTTCCTTCTCTCTGAAATAGAAACAATTTAATGAGATAATACATGTACAATTGTTTGATGTAGTACTTTAGGCATCATAAGTGTTCAATTAAATTTGAATATATGTACATTATAACTTCTGGAGACCATGGCTGTCAGGTGTGTGATGCAAAGCAGAAATTGCTAGCCTAAAGGTTCAATATTTCAAATAGACCTCTGTTGTGGAGTTGTGTAGGTGCAAGCTAAGGCCCACTGAAGAAGACAGAGAAGCCAGGTGAAATTTTGCTTGGTCATATATGTACTTTGCTTATTACACTAATAGGTTAATTATAATTTCAGTGCAGAATGTGTGTTATAGAGAGAGTGGATGACGTATAGGGGCAAAGAGAAGGAGTGACTCATTCTACCAGTGTTGGAAGTCAGGGAGGGCTGTGCAGAGGCACGCTTTGGAACTGAGTCAGAGTTATGAAGGCAGAGTAGGAAGAGACGGAACAGCATATGCAAAGACATTCAATCATGAAAAACATAGAGTATTCTGTTGAGAAGAGCAACAAAGTCACTGTAATTCAACCCCAGGTAGGAGTAGCTCAGGAGGAGGAAATGAAGCTGGGAAGTGGTCTGATTCTAAAGAGCAAGTAACAAGGAACCACACAATAGCTGAATGCATAGTTTCAGATCAGTAAGAGAAATAAACTGTGCAGGAAAGATTCTACACTAGGTTTTCTATAGGAAGGATGTCCCTGAGGAAGAAACAAGGAATTCTGGGCAGACAAAAGCAATAGATATAATAGATACAATCACTTTGTCATAGATACAGTGTCCATAAGCATGCAAAGAAGGCTATCCCCAGAGAGAAACATAACTTTCAAATCTCTCTCACTCAGATCAGGGCCTGATTCCACTGACAATTCATTCCTCATTCTGTTTCTTCTTTAACTTTCAACAGTTCACTAAATTAATTCACACTAAAGTATCAACTACATATAAAAATGTACCAAGCCCAATCCCTCATTTGAAGATAAGGAGACTGAAGTTCAGGAAAGGTTAAGTGCCTGGAACAAGGATGCAATGCTGGTTAGTGAAAGAGATAGAACTTGAATTCGGGCATCCTGATTGCTAATGCAGGGAGCTTTCCGCACTGACACTCAGTGTAGCCCTTTCCTCTTGAGATTTGTGGTATATATGTGTATAAGGGATGGAACAGCGATAAGGGTGAGTGGAGAAAGGGGGCAAAAGAGAACAACAGAAGAGCCATAAAGAAAAATACAGAAATGGCAGAGTAGGGGGTGTATTAAAAGCCTGTACGTGCTGTGATTATGGCTTCTTGGTAAAGGTATCCAAGACTTTCCAGTTCAAACAATAATAAAACTGAGACTCTCATGAGT
Source organism: Hipposideros armiger (assembly GCF_001890085.2). Taxonomy (NCBI): domain Eukaryota; kingdom Metazoa; phylum Chordata; class Mammalia; order Chiroptera; family Hipposideridae; genus Hipposideros; species Hipposideros armiger. The sequence continues at coordinate 374,023 of NW_017731509.1, read as the reverse complement.
TCTTTTTCTCTTTAGGTTCTTATATAAAGATATTTAACATGGGTCAATAGCAAGATTCTCCTATAGGAGATTGTGAAAAATTATGACCTCTGAGACTTAAACTGTAGAATCAATATATTGATATGCAAAAACATCTTAATGAGATAAGAAGAACTGGATGCAAGGGATTGACTTCTCTGTAGAGGAAGGGGTCCACTAGGAAGCAGCTCATCCCCAAAGAAGTGAAGAACAGAAGAGTTGGAAAGGCAAACATGGGCAATACCTATCCTCCTCATCTACTGAGAAGGGAGGTCCTGACACCAACCACCGGTATCCCAGTCCTTGAGGCAAAATGATCTCTACTGTAGAGGAGGTTTCACTGAGACATCAGAGGTTACACCTGGTGCTCCTGAACACAAAACCATACAACTCACTTGCTTCCCTGGCCCTTTTTCATGGTCATATTGATGCAAATGTACTCAGCTTTATGACAGTTACTTTTCTCATTGTAAATCAATAAGATAGAATTTGCTTTATACACTACTCATCCTGAGTTTGATTTGTGGGAATTCATTCCAAATAGACAGATATGTTCTTAATATGTTAACAGAACTGTGTCTCTGAGCTGGCAAGGCTGAAGCCAGCCTGTGGACCGTGGTGAATTTTCCAAGCCAAGGACATTGTGTGAGCTCCTTGGTAGTCAGCCAGGTGTTTTCTGTTTCCTTGAGACCCTTGATCTTTTTGTGTCTTTAGCTTCAAACTTTTACTATCTCCTACTCAGAAACATACGCTGAAAGCAATAAAAATATTTCACTCACCTTCTCAAGCAAAGATAAAATTCCCTTAGTAGGATTTTTTTTCCTCCTAAGCCTAGAAAAATGCTAAATAAAGATCATATCAATTATCAAAGAAGCACTACAAAACAGGTGATTTTTTTCCCCTTTCTTTAAGCCTTCAGATTTACTAAGGCATCAGACCAGCCTTTTCCTCCCTCCCTTCCTCTCTCTCTCTCTCTCTCTCTCTCTCTCTCTCTCTCTCTCTCTCTCTCCCCTCTTTCTTTCTACTGTGGTACACTATATAGAAGGGAATTTACATGCAATAATCTATATTACCAATGACATGCTCTAATGATTTTAGTAAATTGCCATGTTATTATTGCTCTGTTTTAGTAAACATTATGTTTAAAAAGGTATCCTCTGTGTTTCAAAGCAGATAAAATAAGCTCATTTATGCTGATACCTATCTTCTCGACACTCAGTAAATTTTTCCTAATGCATTAATTATGACTCCAGGTAGACCAATGATTATTTCATATATTCTAATTAGGAATACTTTGTTCAGTCAGCCATACACATCAGTAAACAAGTGGAATGAATTCCCCAGGGAGGTGATAAAAAGACAATGATTTCCTTTCCACTACTGCTTGGAGAATTTACCCACAATCAAGGAGTAATTAGAGAAGAAAATGAAGAGTTAGAAAACATAGTTGCAGGTGTGAGCACTTGGCAAGGCATGTTTCTTTGCAAGGATAAAATGAAAATGGACATCCTCATTACTAATCATGTATGGGGAAATACATTATCTATCAAGGTCTCCTTTCAGGAGTAAGCAAAAATACAATCAAATCAGTTATATTTGTAGGAGAACAAATTCGAATGCAATCATCTCAGTTTAAATGCTTGATTCCCAGAAGGGAGAAAGATGAAACCAACTCAGCATGTTTCTAATTATTTATTCTTTTATTATATAGGGTTATCCCCTCAAGATCAAGCTAATTTGCATTAATTTTTGATGCTACCATTTGTGATAGGAGCCCTCAATCCAATGTTTGGACCATGATCCAGTGATTAAAATAAGGAGGAAAGATGGTAGTAGGAAAAGTCATTAAAATGAATGATTTAACGACCATCTGTTATTTGGACTTCCCATTTATAAAATAGGATTATTTTTAGTTGTTAAATACATTTAAAAAATTATTGTGTAGAAGAAAGAGGTATGGCTTTAAAATACATGCATTCATTATATGTTTTTTTTTCTTACCAAGTTGGCATCACAAGTGCAAGCCACATTCTCCCAGTACAGCTTTTACATTTGTTTGACTTAATTTGCTTACTCGCCAGCTATTGTTACATAGCACCAGTAAATACGATCTCATTACTAACAATGATCCACATTACTTAAGGTGAAGTGCTCAGAGGTCCTTAAGTTCACATTAGGGGCTTAGAAGTAGAACATTGCAATTATCTGGAAAGCAGTCAAACAGCAAATCAAACAGTAAAAGACCAAGAGCTTCTTTACAAAATCACAAATTCAGCCTCTGGGCTTTCATAATAATTTGTTTCTCTGACCATGGAAAGCCTTTACAAAAAGTCAGGAAGTCATTCTATTAGTCCTAATGGAGGAATAAAGTCTTGAACTCTAGAACAACAGGCTGAAATAAGGGAGTAAGGTCCCAGCTTATTAAAATTAGTGTCAATCAGTTTAGACAAGCAATCAATAACTGTCCACTTATATTGCCCAGCCAGCCATAGTACTCAGAAATAAGGCTCATATCTATTTTAGTTTCACTGACACTTTACTAGGAATAAATTGTGGGTGTGGAAGTTGAGTCATTTCAGAAAGCACCTTGGAAACATGTCTGCCAGAAGATCAGTAAGCCTCACGCATTTCGTGGTTTTCCGGCTATGCTAACTAACCTGAACTGATCATGAGAAAAAGTTATGAAAAAATAATTTGGAGGAAAAATGTTCAAGGACATAAACTTTGACAATATCTTTTGAAGCCTTGAGGGCTTTTTTTTAATTTAAATATGTTTGATGATGGCTTATGGGTTTATAACACCATAATAAAATATGTTTAAAAAGCACAGACTATTCAGAAAGATCATAATTCTTTTTCTAACAATGGTGCATATTTAGACATAGGCCAATCATTTAATATTTAATTCAATAAAGTTATAAATATAAAATTTATGGTAGCTCATGGATGAGATATTGAATGGTTATGACAAATGATGTTCTTTGTATGGCAGTTAGACTGTTATATGGTTCACTTCCATCCCAATACTAAGTTCTAATTTTCAGATGTATGTTCCTCAACACCATTAGAGGAAACCATCTGGAAGCTGAAATTCTCATTTACTCTCAAAAGGTCTACAGACATCTGAGATTCAGAGAGAGAGAGAGAGAGAGAGAGAGAGAGAGAGAGAGATTTATTGTACACTGGGTATCAATGAAAAGGAAATACTAGAACAGGTGTAAGAAAGGAAAGTGGAACATCTAGTTCAACTTTTATTTTATAAAAGAGGATACAGATTTCCCCCCCAAGAATGTCAGCTAGTTAAAGGCAAAGCACGAATTTGAAGGAGGCTTACAAATTAAGTGTTCATTTTGTTGAATCCAGAAACTGTATTTTTTTTCCAGCCCTGTAATAGGTATTTTCATTTCCCTTTAAGCCTTTTTGATATGCAAATAAATGAATGAATAGGGACATACTTAAGCCTGAATTAGGTTATCTCAATTGTTCACTTTGAGTGTGTAGATTTCTCCTCTCAGATTACTCAGGTCATTAACAAAAATGTTAACATAGCTCCATAGGACAAAATGTTGCCCTGATACAATGAAATTCTATCACAACCACCCTTAAGGAATTACCTCAACAAGATTTCAGCTTTAATCATCAAACAACTCCACTAGAAAGGAATAATTAACCACCCCTTTAAAGGGTGAAAGTCACTATAAGAAATATAATCTCTGATTTTTTCTTTTCTTATTTGGTTAAATAAGAGACAGCCTTATACTTATTCAGCACATATAGAAGTATCCTTGAAAATAAAATAAAGTGAGTATAAACTTTATTGTGTGTCCAAGGCCTTTTAAAAATAAAGACACAAGAGATGCTAAATACTGAGAGGTGGGTTCATCACCACCTAGAAACAAGGTGAAGGCCATTCCTATATGAAAGAGGCGGCCATGGATAGTGTCAAGCATCAGGTCTTGGCTGAAAAGTGGCCACACTAATCACACTACTTGGGTCTGAATCTTGGCTACCCACTTACTAGCTGTGTGACTCTGTACAGGTGATAGAATCTGTACTTCAGTTTTCTGGTCTGTGTAATGAAACCAATAATGGCACCTCTCACTATTTCACTATTAGGGCTTCTGTGAGAGTTAAATGTGTTAAAAAAATAAATTATGTAAACAGCACACAGTAAGCATGTGCTGCTATGATAATTATTATTGTGAACTTCTTCTCTTCTCTGTACTGTCCCATCTTTCATCACTTAGAGAGATCTGATCTCAGCAACAGAAGACTGAGATATTGGGCAACATTAACCTTCATGTTTCAAAAAGAAAACTAGCAATTGCAAGTACACTGGTAAAATACAACAAAACACTTGATTCAGTTCAAAGCAAAGTTTTGTTTTGTTTTATTTTGTTTTCATTTTGAAGTCACATTTGCACCCTGAAATTACATATTACGGTGAATCATCAACAAATTAAAAATATTATTGCAAAAGACATCATTCTGAACCCAAATATAAAATTCCTTGGCTAAAATATCAATTCTAGGGTTAAAACTATAGGTTTGCTTTGGGCTTAAATAGACAAACAACAGTTTATGAGACATCTCGTATTCAACAGAATCTAGTTTAAATTTGGCAACAATTTAATTCTAGTGCTGCATTCATTTACAGTCTCAAAAACCATTTGCAAACATGTACTGTATTTATCCTTGTTTTACACAAACTCCAAAGCATAGGCAGAAATTAGCGTTTTCAGGCAACTAACCAAACATTTTTTGGCCTGCTACTGGGTACTGATGACTGTCACAGGAGCTAAGGTATGTCTTAAAATGTTTCATTTACTGTCATTCTAAAAAAAAAAAAAATGCTGATTAAAGCAGAAAATGAGTAAGACATACAAATCCAATTTAACAAACATTTGTAATAGCTAGAACTGTGCTCGTTGCACAGGGGGAAGTCAATGTGATTGAAATAGGAAGGCTTTCCTTAAAGAGAACATAATTTTGCTCGGGAGATAATCATAATGATCATGGCTAATGTATTTTGAGTGCTAACTAGGTGTCAAGCATTAGAGTAAGTTCTTTACATGTGTTGTCTCAGTTTATTTTTATAACCACCCTATAGCTAGGTACTAATCTACCCAATCCATAGTGAGGAAACTAAGGACTAGAGAGGCTGAGAGACTTTCCCAAGGTTACAAGATAAAGGTGAGGGAGGCTAATAACCCATCTGCCACATCACAGGTAGGCCTTCCTGGTTCTGTCTCTCTGTAGGGCTCAGAAATCCCAACAGTAGAGCCCTTACCCTCTGATGACTAGGCACAAAATTCCTTCAAGAGCTTCACATTTACAACCTTACATCCTCCTCTCCTTTCTCTCTGTCCTTAAAGATTTTGGCATATAGATCAGTACCTTATTATTATTAATTTTTATTTTATTTTTTTTAGCTAAGCCATCCTGCCACCTGTTGGCGGCTCAGTGGCAGCTCAGCTCAGGCCAGGCATCAAACCATTTATTTTTTGACAGTTTCAATAACCTACTGTCACCCAGTGACCTCTTCTTCCACTCTGCTCAGCAATCCATCCCCTGAACTTGAACCAGTAACTGCTTGCTTTCACAATGGCAATTCTAAGTATTATACTCTTCAATATCACCTCCTACCTTTCTTGCCTATTGCCTCTACCAGACTCACAACAATTTTTCAAACCCCTATAAATGCGATCCATCGAACTCCCTACCCTTTCTCCCTGTGAGGACCTAAGTCCTCACTTCTCTCCTGATCCAGCTTCAATCCCACTGGCCAACCTCACTACCTCATTCCTTCTCCCTCTGATGGAGTTGCCTGGCAAAAGGCAACCCTGGATGAGGTCAGTGCTCCATATGCACTGTTCCAGTGCTCAGGCATCTGAATTTGATGAAAGGAAAACATGCAAATACTGACTGGCTTTATTTTATTTCCCCCAGTTTTATTGAGATATAATTGACATATAACTTTGTATTAGTTTAAGGTGTACAACATAAAGATTTGATATAAGTATATATCACAAAATGATTACTACAACAAGCTAACATTCATCGCCTCATATAGTTATAGGTTTTTATTATGATAAAAGCTTTTAAGATCTACTCTCAGCAACTTTCAAACATACAATACAGCATTGTTATCTATAGTCATCATGCTGCACGTTGCATCCCTGAACTAACCAAACTGAACTTATTTATCTTATAGCTGGATGTTTGTACCTTTGCACCAGTCACCCATTTCCTGCTCTCTCCCACCCTCCCCTCCCCTGTCTCTGACAACTACCAATTTGTTCTCTGTTATTTTTAGATTCCACATAATAAGTAAGATCATACAGTATTTCTTTTTTTCTGACTAACTTAATTCACTCTCAAGGTTTGTTCATGTTATTGCAAATGGCAGGATTTTCTTCTTTTATGGTTGAATAATATTCCATATACAAAGGGTGCCAAAAAAATGTATGTGCATTTTAAGAAAGGAAAAAACTGCATTAAAATTATGCCGATAGTAATCACTTTGAGCACCTCTTATAATTGCACAAGTAAAACATGACTTGTATTCATCTTTTGTTATCAGTATATATTGAATATTACAATTTTAATACAGTTTTTTCCTTTCTTAAAATGTGTATACATTTTTGCACCATATATGTATATAT
>NW_017731509.1:352827-367312 GCF_001890085.2 Hipposideros armiger | reverse complement strand
ATATATATATATATATATATATATATATATATATATATATATCCAGAAGTGGAATTGCTGGGTCATAAGGTAGTCCTATTTTTAACTTTTTGAAGAACCTTCATACTGTTTGCCAAAGTAGCTGCACCAATTTACATTCCCACCAGCAGTGTACAGGGGTTCCCTTTTCTCCACATCCGCACCGACACTTGTTATAATTTGTTTTTGATTATAGCAATTCTAACAGGTGTGAGGTGAATCTCATTTTTGTTTTGATTTGCATTTCTGTGATGATTGGTGATATTGATACTTTTTCATATATTTGTTGGCTATCTTTGCAAAAATGTCTATTTAGTTCCTCTGCCCATTTTTTAATTGGATTATTTGTGCTCTTTTGCTACTAAGTGTATTTGTATGAGTTTTTTATGGATTTTGAATATTAACCCTTTATCAGGTATATGATTTGCAAATATTTGCTCTCATTCTGCAGGTTGCCTTTTCATATTGTGTAGATGGTCTCCTTTGCTGTGCAGAAGCTTTTTAGTTTTGCACAGTTACACTTGTTTAGTTTGCTTTTGGTGTCAAACCCAAAAATCATTGCCAAGACCTTTGTCAAGGAGCTTACTCCCTATGTTTTCTTCCAGGAATTTTATGGTTTCAGGTCTTATGTTCAAGTATTTAATCCATTTTAGTTAACTTTTTTGTGTGACATAAGATAGGGGTCCAGTTTCACCTTTTTTGCATGTGTCTGTCCAGTTTTCCTAACACCATTTATTGAAGAGACTATCATTTCCCCACTGGGGAAATATCCTTGGCTCCTTTGTCCTAAATTAATTGACTATGTATGCATGGTTTATTTATGGGTCCTCTATTCTGTTCCTTTGATCTATGTGTCTGTTTTTATGCCAATATGATACAGGGTTAATTGCTATAGCTTTCAGATATAGTTTGAAATCAGGAAGTGCGATGCTTCTACCTTTGTTCTTCTTTCTCAAGATTGCTTGGAGAATCAGGTCTTTTGTGGTTCCATACAAACTTTAGGATATTTTTATGGCTTTATTTTAAATGTATAATTACTCATCTTATGAGCACCCTTAGTGCCACACAGGAATAAAACTAGATTTCTCCATTTCAAAATTTGGTTTCTCAAGAGCCTATTCTACTCCTAAATATCATAGAATAAAGAACGTCTGTTTATATGGATTGTATCTATAAATATTTGTTAGATTAGAAACCAAAGCAGAGAAAGTTTAAAACATTTATTAATACCCTTTAACACAAAACAAATCCATTATTCCAACATAAATATTTGATGAATAATTTTACTTTGCAAAACCAAAAAAACTGATGAGAAGAGTATCATTTTAAATTCTGCGAATCTCTACAATGCCTAGATTACTAGAAGACAGCTGCTTTTGCTCTGAATCTGTTGCAATACCATATGTCAGGTAGTCTTTGAAAAATTCCAATGTATACTCATAAGAGAATAAGAGTGAAAAAACAAATAACATTAATATTATGATGAAAATAATTTGACCTCACAGACCCACTTAAAGGAGCCAGGAGCCCACCAATCACAATTTTACAACTGCTTCTCTAATCCATTCATTGCTTCACTAAGCTAGATGAATAACTTTTCACTGTATTCTTTTCTCCTCAAACCTTCAACACTGACTTTCTTCTTTTAGCTCATAATCAACATAATTGCAACATATTTCTTTGAAAAGTAGAAGCAATCAGAAGACAATCTCCATATATTCCCACCATTTATGTACTAGCCAGCCTTCATCTCTACCTGTATGCTCTACCCAACTTCGTATCCCACCTTGCCACTGAAGGAGGTACTTCCCATGCTAAGGCCAACTTCTTTCTTGTTCTCAATATTTTCCCCCTTTTGCCTCCCTAATGATATTGCTTCAGCTTCTGTATCGTGTTTTTTTCTCAATTGCCTCTTTTCCAAAAACATCCTAACTTGTTTCAGAAGATTTCAACATATTTTTCCCCTTAATTCCACTTCTCCCTCCAGCTTAGCCCCATTTTTCTTTGACAACAAAACTCCAACATAGCTTCATCTTTTAGAGTGCTTGTTCTTTTGGAAGCTGATCAACCCTGGGAAGCTAAGGCAGCATCTAAGCCTTGACACAACAGTTCTAATTGTGTCAAGTTCTAAAACTTCCAATTCCCTTCAAAGAATGTTTTATCTTTTACTGGATTTCAATACCAATTAGAATCTCTGAACTGAGTTTTGGGACAAAGTTACACAGAGAATTTGATTGCTTACAATAAAAATATGAAAGTCTTTGATGAATGGTACTGAGAATGAGGGCTGTAGAAATTCATAAAAAAAGGATAAATGAATATTAGGTCATAAAAGGTTTTATGAGGAAGATAACTCTTTAGCTGTAGCATCTGGATAAGTGAAAATAGTCATAGGGATAGAAAGAGGAGGCAGCATTCTTAAACAGAGCAAGGAGGCAAGATTTAAGAGCGAGGAATCATGAAGGATTAAATTGACTGAAAAAAATGAGCTTACATTAGATGGTAAAGTGTATGAGATGTTTACATTCCACTCCTTTAAATTTAATGAACTTAATCTTTCTACATTCTGAAGTGTTTGCAAATTCAAATCCACATAGATTCCATGATAACATTGTGGCAATTTGTGTATATTTATAGCATCTTGGCCTGATTGTATTTTTTAGACTAGAAAATATTCTCAAAATATGTAAAACATTGAGTTTCAATAGTCATTTTTCCCCCTTTTTAAATGGGATAGTTTTCCCAGTCAAGTTGTTTAGTTTAGAAATCAGGCAAGTCTTTAGGTAGTACTTTTCATAAAATGTATCTGATTTTATTTTGAAGCAGAAATCAAATCACATCTGATTACCATTCAACTTGTGGGCAGCACCATTGTAGGATAAAGCAGCAGCAGAGAAATATGTATAAAGTCTCACTCTCTTCCTTATTTCTCTCAAATATGTACTTTCCAATTCATTGTCCCCAACTAAGTAAATAAATGAGCATTTATGCTTAGGAACATTATGTCAATGACTCAGTATGAGCATCCTTCTCTACTCTACCATCCATCAGTTGTTTGCTCTATGTTAAGTCCAGTTTCCATAATCAGTCTTTGGCTGTTTGTGAAGAGGACTAAGTACCTTTTGTGCTTCCAAGATATTGCAAATGAGTGCAAATCAATGAGAAAATAGATTATGTAAGCACAAGTTTTATTTATGCTCTGTCATCACTAATCTTGCTGTCATCTTTTTCCATGCATAGACTTATATCCCAATCATAAAATCTCACTATCTGATGTTTTCAACAACACAATGAAAATTGGTTTCAGGAAGAAAATTTGGCCCATTCTTTGCTAAATTATTACATTTTAAGCCACAGTTGCTAAAAAGACAGAAAGAAACAAAAAGAAAGAAAGAAACATTTCACTTGAGAGCCTTTTAGAATGCGTAGATTTGCCTTGTCATTTTGTTTTTTAAGCATGGAAGCAGAAGCTCAAATTTAGAGACAATAGGGGTTTTTTTTGTTTTGTTTTTATTCTTTTGAAATAAAAGCTTCATTCTCTGACAAGGATAATTTCAATTAACGGAGAAACTTTAGAAAATTCTATCCAACAGGTGATACTTTTAACTACTTAACTGTATAATTTGCAAACTCCTCTTACCAATCATGGCTGTGTTCATTTTTAACTGCACCAAGCACCTACAAAATCAACATTTGAAGATAGTTGGTAACCTTAGTATGTCGCATTATATTTGAAAATGATCCTGTATATTATCCAATGCCTTTTTCAGTAATAAACCCATCCTTACTCTCATCCCTAATCCTCTGCACTTACTTTTTATGAAGACGTGTTTCCAAAGTGTTAAGGGAATATTGAGCTTTGTTGCTTTCTGAGTTTAAATAACTCCTCACTTTAAAACTATAGGTAAATAATTACAAGAGAGGAAATTGGTGTTACAAAGAGGACACCTGAAAAGTGGATTTGAATAGATGCATTTTATGATTCAGTCTGGGAAGAGATAAAGAAAACTAAAGAGAAATACCCTTGAACTGGAACTCTATTCCTTCCCTGCAGAATGAGAATGATCTCAAACTTGTGGATAATGGCTGGCAGAACAAGATCATGGCATTTTCCTATATACTGTGAATTTCTCATAAAAAGTGAATTGAGGTTTTTCTAAGGCCATATAACCCAGCATGTTGGGGTAGGTCTTTAAGAAAGAACCCAGATATGCAAGGATTGTCCCTCACCTTTGCTAAACTGAATCAGTCAGACAACGAGAACCAAAACCTGAGAACTTGTTGCTTCAGAGGAGTCAAAAGTCAGCAAAATCATTCACGAGATTAATAAACATATGCTGATTGTTTGGCCCTTATCACCAGTAAGGAGACCCTAGATTATATAACCCAATGATAAGTCATCTTTCCAAGCTAACACAAAAACAAAAGGAATGGCCAATATCTCTTCAGAAGTGATCTTCAAGATAGTTGTTGAAATATTTAATATATTCGCATGAATAACATAACAAAAAAAACCAGGAAGAATTTAATTCTGAAAATCAGGTAGTCTTGCAACAAAAACATTTCTGAGAAAGAGAGTATGTAGGGGTATCCAAAATTCAGTAAGTCAGTGCATTGACCACCCATTTTATGCTTACATTTTGAAAAAAATAATTTTTTTGGCTAGCTAACTTTTTCTCTTTTAACATCCATGGTCCCATGCTTAGTTACAGGACTTCCTATTGAAAGATACGTGATCGAGAGGTTGTGACTAGTACAAAGTAAGCGTGACTACTTTGCCCACCCATGCTTACGCAGCCAGGGTGGGCTCAGCTGTGAGCATTTAGAAGAAAATCAGCTTGGGGGACTACTGCGACTCTCCCCACCACCCAGGGCATATTCAAACTGATGGATGGCACAAGAATTTGGGGAGAAACCTGCATTGTTTGGAAAGATTTTAGTGCTAAGAATTCTGGGCTTGTTGTTATTGTTGCATTATCTCGGCTGTAGAAAGACAACGAGGTGATATGGTGTATTGATAGCTGGGATAAATAAGAAGTCAGTATGGTACTGACACATGCAAGGCTGAAAAGAAGCATTACATCATGAGGCAGCTTTGTAGCAGGAAAGCAGTCATTTTAATAAAAACACCAGTAGAACTGGCAGAACTAACAAATGGCTCTGATCAAAGGGTTTGTGGGGCTTTGATGAGAGAGCCAGGGTAGAAGAATATTTCTTATTTTTGCTAACTCAGCACCCATCCCTCCTTTTTTGATAATAGCACCTTGAATTTCCTTTGTAACCACCCCACTGTCAGCCTATTGTGGGACTTCCCTTATGCTGCAGGAGTGGGGATGTAACCCAGGCCTGATAAAACAGCATGTAAAACTTTTTTATAATTGAGAAATAATACACATACCATACAAGTCACTCTTTTAAAGTATACAGTTCATTGATCTTGAGCATATTCATAGAATTGTGCGATCATCACCAATATCTAATTCCAGAACAATGTTGTCATCCCAAAAGGAAATTTTGTCCCTATTAGCAGCTGTTCCTTATTCTTATCCACCATCAGCCCCTGGCAACTGCAAACATACTTTCTGTCTCTGGAGTTTTCTGTGTGGACATTTCATACAAATGGAATCACACAAGGAACATTAGGTAGCCCTTTATGTCTGTGTTCTTCCACTTAGCATAATGTTTCAAGGTTTATTCATGATGTAGTATGGATCAGTGTTTCATACCTTTTTTATGGCTGAATAATATTCTACTACATGGTTATAGCACATTTCTTCATCCAATTATCAGCTGATGGACATTCTGCTCTTTAACTATGATGACTGATGCTGCTATGAACATTTGTGTACAAGTTTTTGTGGGACTATATGATATGAATTTTCTTGGGTATATACCATGAGTGGAACCACTGGGTCATACAGTTACTTGTGGTTTATGTGTACTCGGGAAAATGATAACGGTCTGGGCAGGCCTTGAAGGCGCTTCAATCTCATTCTCTTCTCTTCAGTGGGTCCAGGTTTGTTTTTCCACATGGTTGTGGAGTGTTAGTTTTCTAGGTTGCTGTGAAGCTCAGAGGAGAAGAATGGGAATAGAAGTTAAAATACTGTATTTCGCACTGTTCTTACCAATATTGGCATGTTTTTCTTGAATAAACACTCCCTAAGTGGCTGAAAAGTTTGATTTAATATCCAGAGTCCTGAAAAAGTTGATTGTGACAATTTCTGCCAGTATTCTCATTGCTTTTATGAATGATATGATTTTTGGAAGTCCTCATTTGCCATTTATAGCTGACATTACTATATCCCTAGTTTTTGCAGTGATTGATTCTGCCAATCTATGTGACTTACTCTTGTCCTAAGATAAATAGATTTACTCTTGAACATGCTGAGGGTTTGGGTTTGAGTATAGTACTTTTCGGTGTATTGCCCATATCCCTGGGGCCTTCTGACTTCACTGCATGATTGCCACCACTTCCTGTTGTGGATATTTGCATATGGCTGCTAAGGGCTTTCTCTAAAGCCATTTAAGTTGGCTCCAACCTCAGGTACATCAGCATGGATATTCTTACATAAACAATGGCCAACAGTAACTGGTGTACAAGTATCCAATCTTTCTAGACCTTTAGGTGGTGTAACATTGAGATCTATGTTTGACTTTGACATTGTTGCCCAGTCTCCCATGAGGTTTAGATTCTGTCGTCCAACGTGGCAGTAGATTTTATAATGCACTCCTCATTGACCTGTTTACTTTCCCTGTCCTGCTTCCTCCACTTTCCTACTGACACAACCTGCACCTCTCAGATGAATTACTTGGACTTGAATCTCTATGCCAAGATCTGTTTATGGGGAAACCCAGGTTAGAGAGAATGTAAGCCTGGAGCCAAATGCAAACAATGTCTGTATTCCACAGGGATAAAGATAACCTGGAAAGAAGCCATCTGGGTGCAAAATAGGAGAGAGGAGAGCTGAGTTCTGCTTACAATGTTTAAATCTCTCTATTATATCCTGACTCCTTTTGTGGACTTTCAGTTATGTGAGCCAAAATATCCCTTTTTTGGGTTTTAAATGAATTTGAGTTAGGTTTTCTATTTTTTGTCACTGAAAGAATTCTGAATAATATAATGGGATATGGTGGACTTAAAACACACACACACACACACACACACACACACACACACACACACACACACATAATAGCCTTAAATAATTAAAGCTATTTATGAAACCAATTGACAGCACCCTGACAGAGCCTTAGGAACATCTCACAAGGAGAAATCAAGGTTTAGGACCTAAGCTCTAGTGGTTTAAATCAGGTCTTTCAAGGTAGGTAACTAATTGAGATTGGGATAAAAACACGACATAATTGCTTAAGATTGATAGATACAGCACGGTGAGCATCTTGAAGCAAGTCCTGATAAGTAAACTATTTGTTTAAGAATCACGCTATTTGTCCAGTTGAGCGATCCATTGTCCTGAGAGCACTATAATATTTACCCAGAAAAGCAAATTGTTTGTTCAGATTAAATGATATGCAGGCATATCCTGAAGCAGACATGAAGTTATTTACTGGTTTAAAATATTCCTGGAATAAATAGTTAAAACTTATTGACACAGGTGTTCTCTGTTCTCAATCCTGATACTTAAGCTGTGTGATATAGGTGGTCTCAGTTCTCATAAAGATGAATAGGATTTGTCTTTATGGGTCAAAGGGCAGTGACATGGAAGGAATTCTAGGCAAGAGAGAAAAAAACAACATAAAGATGACAAAGTTTGGACAAATATTAAGAACAATGCTGGAGTAGAATGAATAGGAAATTAGCTAAGGTGGGGAATGTAGGTGAGATGGTAGAGAACCAAGAACCCCAAATTTGTCCTTTCAGCATTGAGGAGCCTTTGAAGGCTATGAGATACCTCACCCTTAAGAAATGTTTGTGATTGGATTTTTGTTTGTTTTGCTTCGTTTTGCTGGGAAATCTTAGTTTCTAAGTGGTTACATAGTATAATGTGCCATCACCTCAGGAATTTGTTACTTCAAATTTCATCTGGGTATTTAAATCTTTTTAGTATTTTAATACCAAGCCCTATACTTTGAAGGTTGATTGGAAAATAAGAGTTAAATTATTATCTGCAGAGAATAATAGCAGGAGAGTGAGACTGTAAGCATTTTGGCTTCCACCACTGCATATACTTATTTATTCATTGTGGAGAAAGAGCATTATTTATTCATTCTGGAGCTGAGAAAGGGGCATTCAAAAGCTTGACTTAATGTTTGTCAAGCAACAGTGCTAAGATTTATGACAAAGAGCTCTTATAGTGACCGATATATATTTTTTCTGATTCTGAGAAAACCCAGCAAAAACACAGTCTCAATCTAATATTCTTAGACTATGAGCTTCACATTTAGACCAATCTAGATTCTAATCCTGACTCCAACACTTAGTAGAAAGATGACTTTGAGCAAGTTATTTAATGCCCTTGTCCCTCAGTTACCTTACACAAATCGTGGAAAAAGATAATACTACCTCACAAATGTGATGAGACATTCAAATAAAGGGAAAAAATAGATTAAGATTTTGGCATAAAGTTGGGAAATATTGAAGACTGATTTTTGTTTTTGTGTTTTGCCTTTTACCTTAAGTAGGCTTCCACAAAATATGCACAGGCAAAGGGAAATAAACGTCTAGGCCAATTTGTGATGGAGACAATGGCTGCCTTCCAAGCCTTCCAATCTCTGGCTTTCTATGCTCCTGTATTTGTTTCACCTTAAATCTGCTCTCAGACTCTTCATATTAGCATCACAAGGACAGCATCACAAGGACAGCTCAAAATTTAGGATTACTTCTCTCAGGGAGATCTGCCCTTTAATCATTTTTTTTTTTTAATCTGAAAGGGAATGATTTGTAATGTGACACCTGAGCTTGGCTGAGGAAGCCCTCTAGGATGTTACCCCATGAATGAAACTGCTGCATTGTGGGTAAGTGTAAGGAGTCTGGGGGTTAAAATGGGGGGGGCAGGCAGTGAACTAGGAGTAGGAGACACAGGTTCTGCCACTTTCTATAGAAATTTAACTATGGGTCACAACTTCTTGACATCTCAATTTCTTCATCAACGAATGGGAGACGACAGGCCTATCACGAGGATTACATGAGGCCAGCCTGAATGAAGTACTTTAAAAATTTTACAAAGATGTATGAATGTAAACTTCAGTAATTTTTCATATAATTTATTCGAAGAGATGTAAAATAAAAGCAAATAAAATATGAGGCAGAAGCAGTTAGGCTAGTAACTGAGTTCAGGGAAGGCTATTGCAGAGACCTTTCTGCCATGGACAGTTGGAAAGCAACTGAAGATTAGCAATGGCGTCACTGAAAATCTTTCTGGAAGTTTGTAAGTGCTCAATGCATGAGACTGCAACAGTGGAAAGCACCAAGCAAAATGAAGTCTTCTAGATATTTTTTTCACACATTATGTAAAATGTAGAAAGGCAAAAAATTTACTCTCAATTCGGGTTTCTTAGGAAAGATATTCTAGTGTATCATTAAGCAAGTCTTTACTGAGTACCTACTGTGTGCCAGGATGTTAGTTGTCCTTTATGGAGAGCCACCTATGTGCCAGGGATCACATAATGCACCTAACATCTTTAAATAATTATTGCAGTAAATCATTAAAACAATGTCAAGGTTGGCATTAATATACTTGTTTTTTAATATAGCAGAAAACTGAGGCTCAGGGAGATAAAGTAACTTATTAAGACAGATACTAGGTAGCTTTTGGCAGAAGTGAGAGGCTGTGCACTTAAACACAATGCACAACTGACATTCAGTTAAGTGTTCGGAAGTCTTTCCTTTTCTTCGGCTGATTTAATTAAATTCTATAAAGTTCTCTAAAATAAACACAGAATGAAGTTTGCTTCACTTCAATTTTTAAAATGAACTTGTTTCATCCAGAAATTTATGGTCCAGAGTGGGAATGAAAATGGGATAAACAGACAGTTGAAAATTCCCATCCAGAAAGTTTATAGGCATTTTTATTTTACATGAAATCCTGAACAACAGCAATTTAAACACTCTGCTTTACATCCAAAAATGTTGGAGTCAGACATCAGATGTTCAGAATATTGTCTTTGTGCTTTAGAACAGAGAATCTTTTAACTGGTATTTTTTGCAGTATGGCCGATTCCACTGAAGTATTATAAAATACATCTATCATTTTGAGTAACAAAAAAAAAAGAATGTCATTTATGCTACTCCAAATTTACATGGGATAGGATGCTTGAGAACATCAGAGATTTGTTGAAAGTATGAAAGTGAAAGGGGAAGAAGTAAAAATAAGCAAGTGGGAGACAGAGTGTAGGCCTGTGCTCAAAACTGTCTCATCAATAACACTGATGCACTCAGATGTTGAAATGGAAAACCTACAAACTAAAAGTATTCAAGTCCAGAAACTGCAAGCTGTAATGTCATCAACAGAGTTTATTGTGTGTGCAGTTACAAATAGAAAAAAAATAAATAAAACCTACAAGTCACTTCAAAATATGAATAACTATAGATATTACACTTGGTTCTTTAAAATTCTTCTTCAAAATGAGTATTATGAGGAAAAAGATTTTCCATCTCAGACCAAAAGATAGTTTGGGAGGCCTACAAATGTTTCCCATTGATACCAACATATCATACAGGCAGGTAGCCATATTCCAATCTGGCCTTTCATTTTTCTGACAAGATTTTTGTCACAGCAGAGGCTCTGAGATGGTGCAGAAGTGCTTGTATCTCAGCAGCAGGCAAAAACTGGGGTTGTCTGCCAAAGTTGTAAACACATGTATTCTGTGGTATAGCTGAGAGATAGCTGTCCCAAGGTGTATGCCATGGGAAAGTCTAAAGACGATGAGGCCAGACTCTACTCTGCATGGGTCCACAACAGGTAAGCGCTGCAATGAAAGTGGCTGGCTGCCATTAGTAAGATTTCCTATGTACCTGAAGCTGAGATTTTTCATAATATTACAGGTGAAAAAGTGCAATTGAAGGAGTTTATGCATCACATCCATAGCGGGAGAGGAATATAAGTCAATAAGTCCAATTGGGATGGCTGGTTTTCATTAGTATGTGACTACAAACACCAGAAACAATTTTTAATCTATCAAATTAGCTAGGTTGTAGGATTTTCAGGCAACAGAGCCAGTGGACCATTCTAGAGGATAATTTAGAAACACATATCAAATGCCTTGAAATGTTTTCTCCAGGCAACTTTAATCTGAGGAATTAATTTTAAAGAGGATGTGTTCAAAGATTGACTTAAAAAAATGGTTGCTCATGACAACATTAGTCATAAGAGTAAAAATTAGAACCAACATCAGTAGTCATTAGGAAATGCAGATCAATACCACCATAAGAGAAAATTTCTCAACAGCCCTTGCTGAAACAGTTTATTGATACTGGAAATTGTAGCTTGCATTGTCTCTATTATAATCAGTGGAAACTGGGACTGTTCCTTGCACTACTGTTGTCAAAAATAATGATCCCTTGTCAGTATCTCCAGATCAACTATGCCGAGTAGGTGCCTCTGATTAACCGAGGTTAGGTTACCTCCCTACAAACTTGTTGTCAGGGAATCAGGGAAAGTGACCAAGTGTCTCCAGCCTAATAGTAATCAGAGGCAAGTTCAGCTTTTCACCAAGACTTGAAAGGCAAGGAATTCCTCAAAGGTAGAAAAAACACACGGATACTGGACAGTCAGAAAGTGAAGAATGTCACCCTGGTATAGATATGGATGTAGGTACTTACATGTCAGACAAACTATGCAGACCACTACATGTATATCCATTTACAAAGTTCTAGAAG
Organism: Hipposideros armiger; assembly: GCF_001890085.2. Taxonomy (NCBI): domain Eukaryota; kingdom Metazoa; phylum Chordata; class Mammalia; order Chiroptera; family Hipposideridae; genus Hipposideros; species Hipposideros armiger. Next base: position 355,458 of record NW_017731509.1, on the reverse strand, counting down.
GTTGTAATGTCAGAATCTTATCAGCTGTGGCATTGCTTTTTTCCCTTCTTCTACTAATCAGTATTTTTTAAATATTTTAAACAATGAAATCATAATAGTAAAACCATTTTAGTTGTTTTTTTAAAAAAATTCCTAAAACAATCTTCAATTATTGCTTTGTTTTTATTATAACTTTTAATTCTTGCACCTGGTTGGTAGGAATACCCTATTTGAATATTATAGACATCCCTCCAATAGCTTGTTTTCATTTTAATTAAATTTCTAATATCATGCATGGCACTTTGAAAATGATTGTCTTTTTACCTATGCATTTGTGAAAGCTTCACATATTATCATATCTACCATTCCTGGTTGAATCATAGACTCATAAATCTTCCATGGACAGTGTGGTCTATTTCTAATGAAAGCCTTCAGCTTAGAATAAGAAGCATTCAACTGAGGCACTTTCAGTCTTCTTTCATTCAAATTGCTGAGGAAGCTTTAAGTACCTTGCTGCCCAAATGACTTAGTGAAATTAATGATCCAAAATAAAAGTTAAAATCTCTATAGTTTTTTTTCTGGAAACAAAATCAGAGCATTAAAAGCTGAAGGAAAGCAGGCCAGGGAGTTCTCACTATCAAGTCAGGGGTACCAGTGCTTTCCTAAGGAGCCAATAAATCAGCATAATTTCAAATTCCCAGGGTTCATTGTAAAGAGCAATTATGTTAGTCAAAATAATAAGGTTGAGGCTGAGGTCTGAGTCATACGCCAAGTGTGACTGGAATGTATATATTGAGGATCCGGGGCAATAGTACAATTTTTTTTTCAAATGAGATGTGATTTTGTGATAAGGTTAAAGGCACAGGCAGTGCTGTTTAGCAAACGTGGGCTCATAGCTGTACATTTAATAGATGTATGACCTTGGAAACTGTTACAGACAGAATCCATTATATGAAAACAGGATACATTAAAACAATTAGATCATTTTCTGCCCTTACCAGAAAGATAAATGACTTGTGTATACCTACAACTTTACTCCACAGGCAACTGGAACAATGAATTCACACAACTTGATAAATATAATCAACTTTCTAGAGGCTCTTTCCTCTGAGTTATTCATGTACTAATTAAATCAGCAGGTATTTACTGAGCACCTACCATGTGCCTGGCACTCTAGAGATGTTTGTATGAGTGTGGCAGCAGAATGAGGACTGGTGGGGAAGAGAATATACATAAAGATGCTTGTGTTCAAGGGGCTCATTGTACTGAAGGGAAGTGGAGAGCAAGCTGAAAAGATGCACATGAAAATATCACACTCACACTCACACACACACACACACACACACACACACAACTTGCTGAGCAATGTACAAGGTGTTGTACCATTATAATTAAGATTTTGGGTATCCCAGAAGAAAGTTTGATTCAGTTTCTGAATTGATTTAACAGCTTAAAACTTCCAGTAAGTGTTTTAGCCATATGATTGTTAAGGTCTTTCCTAACCTGAAGATTTTAAAGTAATATGACTTAATATATCAGTCATATCAATAAAGTGAACAGGCATAGGCCATCTATAAAAAGAACAATTATTTTCAATTTGGGTAGGAAAGAAAGACCCAACTCTAATCCACATACAAGGGAAACACCTAAAAAATGATTCAGAAAGGCTAAGAAACAAAAGGACGGACAAATACATACTAGGCAAATAGGAATGAAAAAGCATTTCTGTGATGATTTCCAAGTATAATTTACATTAAAAAGTGTCAAATGCAATTGAGGTCATTTTATTAATGCTAAAAGCTACAATGCAGAATGATTATATAAGAGTTATGAACATCTGTATGAAAAATGACAGCAACCGTCTTTATGAAAACTATAGAAGATACAAGGATTCGGAGAAAAAATACACTAAAACTAAAACAATTTTAGACTCCACATTCTGTACAAGACAGAACAAATGGCCAGAAAGTAAATAAGAACATAGGGTCCTAAATAAAATATGATCAATAAGGACAATCTTATGGCTATATGCATCCTGATAACAGAGAACACACCTTCATCTCAAGAGCACTTGGAACAGTCACAAAAATTAGTCATATATAGAGCACAGAAAAGCATTATTAAGTTCTGTAAAGTAGAAATAATTGATCACAATATAATAAAACTAGAAATTAATAGCAATATAAATAGTCCCTTTAACTTAATAATTAAAGAGGCATATAATAAACAGCTTATGGCTGAAAGTGGAAATAAAATTCAAAATTACAGAATTTCTAAAAATTAATAATAAGAGAACACCATATAGCAGAATAAGTGGGATGTATTTAAGGAATGATCAGAGGAAAATTCAAATAAACATAAATAGACAAATTTAGGAACCATAAAAGAATGAAAACAATAAATTAAGTTACCAACTAAAATGCTAAGAAAAAAGAGAACAGTGCAATTCAAAAAAGAAAAGCATAAAGATTAAATCAAAAGCAAAAATTATTAAGGCTCATAGAAGAAAGTATAGGGTCTAAATTTGCAGACATCACCCGGAGCAATATTTTTACTGATACATCCCCGCGGGCTACGGAAGTAAAAGAAAAAATGAACATATGGGACTACATCAAACTTAAAAGTTTTTTCACAACAAAAGAAACCATCAAT
>NW_017731509.1:331790-351772 GCF_001890085.2 Hipposideros armiger | reverse complement strand
AGGGGTGTTGTTACTTTGTGAGGGTGAAAAGGGTAACTATTGCATTGTTCTGTACACCTGAAACTAACAATAAAAAAAATATTAAGGTAGAGCATAGAAAAGACAATACATATAACTTAATAAATCAACATCCTGTTTTTGATTAGCAAACTACTAGTTAAGAGAAAAAAAAGCACAGATATACAAAATATGAAATGACAAGAGAAAAATAACCACTGAAACAAAAGAAATTGCTAAAAATCATCAGACTATAGATCATTGAGACTATAGTAAAGATAGAAAGCTTAACTAAACCAATTTCCACTGAAAAAACAGAGAAAGTTATTAAAGAACAATAGACACAGGCCTAGATAGTATCACAGAGGGGTTCTGCCAAATCTCCAAACACTGGAGAATCCTAATGATACATAAGTTTTTCCAGAGCCTAAAAATGAAGGACACTTTCAAATTCCTTCTTAACATGAATGCCTAAAGCTGATAAAGATTTTGGAAAGAAAGAAAATTACATACCCATATCACTTACATAGACATATGAAATAAAAAAATTTTTTAACAGAACCCAGCACAAGAAGAAAATAACCCCATGCATGATCAAGTAAGATTTATTATAAGAATGCAATATTTGTTCACTATTAGGAAATTTATTAATATGATATACCATATTAATAGATCTAAGTAGAAAAATCTATACAATAAAGTCCAGAAATGCTGAAAAATCTTTTGAAAAACACAAATTTGTAATTTTTAAAGACCCAGCACATTATAATTGGCTATTTTAAGCACATAGGCTGTTATTCTGAGTACAGAGGAAAGCCAATGGAGAATATTTAAACAAGGTAGTAACATGACCTGGTGTAGTTTCAAAGATATCATTTTGGTTCTGGCACAGCAAATAGAACACAAGAGGGGCAAGAGTAGAGGCAGAGAAGCCAGTGGTAGTTATTTCAGTAAATTCCTGAGGTCTTGACCTGAACCCTGAGGAAATGCACATTCCAGGGAAGGAGGAAAAACAGATGACCCTTTAGGAAACGGTCCTACTTCACCGCACACCTGAAGCTGAATAACACTGTATGTCAAGTATATATATGGTCACAGGATATGGAGAACAGTATAAGGAACTGAGTCAATGAAATTGTAATAGATATATATGATGTCAGATTGGGGAAGGGGGATTAGCACTTTGTGAGGAGTGAAATGTATAACTATTACATTGTTTTGTACACCTGAAAATAATTTTTTTAAATGTGTAAGAAAGAAAGAAAGAAAGAAAGAAAGAAAGAAAGAAAGAAAGAAAGAAAGAAAGAAAGAAAGAAAAAGAAAGAAATGGTCCTAACCTATTTTCAGGCCATAGGTTGCAATGCAAAGCCACCACAAATCCTGGGGCAGTTAGCTCAACATTGTGAACTATTTTATATATGATTTCTTTTACATAAAAGTAATTATTGCATGAGTCTTTCATCAGACACTTCAGTTCAATGTATAAACTGTATAATAGCTTTCCTAGGAGAGAACCATGCAATTGTGTTAAATATAAACACAAAACTGGCTCTTCTCATTCAATTGCTATTAAACCATTTTTTTTTAATGTTATGAAGCCAGCCACAATTGCATTTTATAGGTTTGCATTTTGGTTACACATTGCATGATTGAAAGTTAATCTGATGATTATATATTGAGTAGATATTGGGGTGTTACTGTAAGGTTAGAGATTCTCTTGAGTAGTGACAAGCAGGAAAAAGAGTATCTTTCTCTCCACTATAAATAGTATAATTGTCATACAATACTATGAGCTTTGGGGTTTGGGAAACAATGCTACATAGCATGGACTTCATTCTGTAGCTGCTGAGGAATTTTGAAGGATTTTAAGTGAAGAAGAAACATGATTACATCTTTGAATAATTTTTTTGAATACTATGAAGACTGTGCAATTTGTTAGTGAGCATACAGATCAGGCCTGTCTGTGTTTCCCTCAGAAACCCTAAGCTTTAGGCTGGAATTTGACGTGTAAGTGAATCTAGAGGAAAAGCTTTGACTGACTGGGTATGGACACTGGGATAGGTGAACCTTAAAAAAAGGCACGCACTCACTTTTCTTTGAAGTCAGAACATCTTTTCTGTTAGGGGCATTATTTTCCTTACCTCTTTACTGGTAATTATTATGTCATCTGGACTGATTATGTGGCTCAGATTTTTTAAGCTTATTTTATGCATGTTCATTTACAAGATTAGTGCAAATGGCTCCCAATTCTCCTTCAAGGGGACATTTTCCCTTCTGATTGAAATTCTGGTCCCCTTCCCTTAGAAGAGGCTAGAGGCTGTGAGAAATGCATTGTTTTGTTCTCTCAGCTGTTACACAAGCCAAAAAAGAAAAAAAGAATAAAGTCCATGCTTGTAGCACTATTTCCAAAATCCCAAACCTCATAGTTACTTTACCTCCTGAAACTCTCCTTCTGATCATTTTGGAAAAAAAGGTTACGCTACTCAAAAAAAGAAAAAAGTTAGAAAACTATTGACCTAAAGAAATATTTAGTTATTGTCTGAACCACAATGTCTCTTGAAGCCACTTTAACTCGAACATACTTCTCTTGGGCACACTATAAAAGGCTAGTTAAAACACATATTCACCTCCAAAGCCTTATTTCTGAACTTGTTTCAATTTAGCTGTGCAACCCTCCTAACCCTGGAACAACTCCCAGAGATAGTACTTCTACTGGGCACAACCCAAGCCTTTATTGAAGATGGGCATAATCACTCTGCAACAGGTAAGATGTTCTAAACTACCAATTTTCTACTTGACCTTCACTAGAGTCTACTCTCTACTTGATCCCCTCCTTACTCTTATTTTCTGTTATCATTTCCTATTATGGGACCATGAGTGCTCACTCATTGCAGTGATGGAAGGAGTATGGTCATTTCGTTATAGAAGGCATGAGTTTCCATTTGTGAGATCTTGGATGATCAGCAAATATATCACAGATGCTCTATAATCAACCCTATTTCATGTTTCTGGATGAATGACATGGCGTTATGTATGTGAAAACAAGTTAGAAAGCACAAATTGGATGTGAAGGACCTATACACTGAAAACTATAAGACATTTTTAAAAGAAATTAAAGCAGACAAAAAGAAATGGAAAGACATTTGTGTTCATGGATTGGGAGAACCAACATAGTTAAAATGGACATATTACACAAAGCAATATACAGATTTAATGCAATCCTCATCAAATTCCCAATGACATTTTTTAAAAAAAATAGAACAAAAAATTATCAGATGTGCATGGAATCACAAAAGACCCCGAATAGCCAAAGCAACCCTAAGAAAAAAAAAACCAGAATAATGCCGGAGGTATTATACTCCCTGACTTTAGCTTGTACTACAGAGTAACAATAATCAAAACATATGGTATTGGCACACAGACCGATTTGAAAACCCACATATATATAGACAGATAATTTTTGACAAAGGAGCCAAAACCATACAATGGAGGAAAGGAAGCCTCTTCAATAAATGGTGCTGGGGGAATTGGAAAAACACATGCAAAAGAATGAAATTAGACAGCTATCTGTCGCCATGTACCAAAATTAACTCAAAATGAATCAAAGACCTATACATAAGACCTAAAACAATAACTGCATAGAGGGAAGCGCAAGTACTAAGCTTATGGACCTTGGGTTCAAAGAGGGTTTTATGAATTTGACCTCAAAAGCAAGGGAAGTAAAAGTTAAAATAAATGAATGGGACTATATCAAACTAAAAAGTTTCTGTTCAGCAAAAGAAACCATCAACAAAACAAAGAGGCAACCAACCAAATGGAAGAAGATATTTACAAATGCCTCCTATAAGGGGCTAATGTCCAAAATATATAAGGAACTCATACAGCTCAACAACAAAAAGATAAACAATCCAATTAAATAAATGGGCGGAGGACATGAACAGAAACTTTTCCAAACAAGACTTTCAAACAGCAAACAGATATATGAAAAAATATTCAACTTCACTAGCTCTAAGGGAAATGTAAATCAAAACCACAATAAGATATTACCTCACACATGTTAGGATGGCTATCATCAACAAGGTAAATAATAACAATTGTTGGTGAGGCTGTGGAGAAAAAGGAACCCTCATATAACTGTTGGTGGGAATGTAAATTGATACAGCCGCTATGGAAAACAGTATGGAGATTTCTCAAAAAATTAAGAATAGAATTACCATATGACCCAGCAGTCCTTCTCCTGGGTATCTACTTCAAAAATCTGAAAACATTTATCCATAAAGATATATGCACTCCAATGTTCATTGCAGCATTATTTACAGTGGTCAAGACATGGAAACAACTAATGTCATTCGATAGATGATTGGATAAAGAAGATTTGGTATATACAAAATATAGGAGTATACAGTGGAATACTACTCTGCCATAAGAAAAGATGAAATATTGCCATTTGTGACAACATAGATGGATCTTGAGATTATTATGCTAAGTGAAATAAGTCAGACAGAAAAACGTTGATAACCATCTGATTTTACTCATATGCGGGATATAAAACTGAAGGCAGCAAAGGAACAAAACAAACAAATAAAGAAATGAAAACTCATAGACACACACAATAGTTTAGTGGTTACCAGAGGATAAGGGAAAGGGGTTACACTAGAAGGGGATAAAAGGGGTCAAATGTATGGTGATGGAAGGAGAACTGACTCTGGGTGGTGAACACAAAATGCAATATATAGATGATGTATTACAGAATTGTACACTTGAAACCTTTTTAGTTTTGTTGACCATTGTCACCCCAATAAATTTTAATAAAAATAAGAAAGTACAAATTGCCACATAAATGCTAATTATGATTATGTTTTTAGCTATAGACTTAAATTTCAAATGATTTCCCTCTATAACTATATTTTAGAGCTGTTTTCAGTCCTTTTTCCCCCTCTGAAGACACGGATCAAATTTCTAAGTCCATCTTCCTTTTGAAGTTTGGAGCAATCCCCTTGAGTGTTTATGCTTTTCTTCAACCATGACCTTTACCCACCCCACGGCAGAATCAGTAGAAGGTTCACCGAGCCAATTTCTGCATCTGTATGAACAGGTCAAGTATTTGAACAGCATTAATGAGATAAATTCAGTCAATATGTCTATACCCAGTGTGCATATATCACTGCCTCAGAGGAGAGACATTTTAGAGAATTATTTGAGAGAGATTATCTTTATCTTTTTATAAAAAAATATAATTTTTATCAAATGATCTTTATCTTTTTCTTTTGTCAAGAAGTCTGATTCATTCAGGAAATTAATTTTATCTTTGCTTCCTAGTTCATTTTTTGAATGAATGTTTACTTGGATAATCTACTTCAACTGTAGTGTAAACCTTTATTTAAAATGTTACCATTTACAAGAATAATAATGATGATAGTAGTGACAAAAACAATGAAAGTTGCATTTATTTGGGGCCTACTATGTGATATGTGCAATTGGATGCCAACTTTCAAAATGAGGGAATAGAGGCTTAAAGAAGTCAAACCACAGGAAAGTCTAGAGAGCTGGTTAGTGTTAACTGCATGAAAACGAAAGCAAACATTCCATGTTGATATAAAATAAATAATCATCATAAAATAGCACAAGTATTAGAAAGTGGTTTTGACCTTCTATAAAAGGTATTCTTTGGGATAACAAAGTGAAACAGCTTAGGGTAAACCCAGATTTTGGAAGGCTTATGAGATTTGGAGGCCCTGTTTAAGAAAAAGAATATGAAATTATGAATACAAAATTAAATATTTATTTAGAATGAGTAAATAAATAAGTTAATTTTTAAAAATCTGACAACACAAAGATTACAAAAACCTAAAATAACTATTTTGTTATTTAACAATATTTTTATTGTGCAAACATATCTCTATAATTTTTTTCATTTATTACCTGACTCTATGCTCAATGATTGCCTCTTGATATAGCAGTGGCTTTATAATATTTTCTACAAAGAAACTAACCAGAGAATTGCTAAAGATAGTTTAGCCTCTCCTTAAGCATGGTTGATCTAAACAACTTTTAATAGTAGTTTACTAACGTTTCTTTCAGCTTTATGACTTGTTTTTGGTAACGAGCAAATGTCTGGAAATTTTGCCAAATTTGGCAATTATCAATCAAGTATTTTGTTTTTTGTTTTTCATATATGAGCTGACATATTTCAAAATTTATTTTACTGTGACATATCTTGAATATTCTTTTAGTTGTTGACCTTCATTAATATGTTTGTTTTCAAACACTTTATGTCATACTCCTGGGTGAGATAGCAGAGTGGGTATGAAGAATATACCTGGAAACTACTAACACACTGGCATTATTTGTAAGAACTATGCCCCGGCATAGTGTGAGCCATATAAATACATCACAATGAATCCCAAGTCTCCAGGTTAACTTGTACTTCAGTGTATCCAAAAATTGTTCATAGCTCCTCTATGCCTCCCAGCTCAAGGACAAGCATAATAGAAGAGAAGTTCAAGTGACAAAGACAGTAGAAATCTTACCTTATTAAATCCAAACATTTTATTTATTTTAAATATTTTATGAAAACTGACAACCTCTGTGAACATATCACAAAGACCTCTAGGGCCTTGGAAGGGGCAAGTGAGAGTTCCTGATGTTTAAGCTTCTTGAGCTTTATAGTGAATCTACTTCTGGGGAGAAGAATGAAAACCAGAGCAGATATGAATATTCTTGGACTCCTGACCTTTGAACTTTGAGACAAGTACAGCTTACCCATATGCTAATCAATTGCTGTTCTATTCTCATCATGATTCAGCCTCGTTGCATTTTTTAAAAATTTCATGATGAGCAATTGTATATTTGAATGGCAGTGAAATGAAAAGAGACCATATCCTTTAGCAAATGCATCTACCCACTTTCATAGCCTGAATTGATGCAAAAATGTCAGTCCATGATCTATATCTCATTTTCTTATGATTATCCTGATCTTGTAAAATTCTCTGTACTTTTTCCAGTTTAATTCCATCTAGATTCCATTACACATTGATTTAGTTGAACAAAATCCATTACATAATAATGCTTGGTGATTATTGCTTTTATAAACCCAATTTTAACCTATTTTATTCAGTTCAGTGCCATCAAAAATGTACTGAATGAAATGAATTAAATTTTCTCCTTCCTTTCACTTTGCCCCAAGTTAAAATAAAGAATAAAATGATGTTGAAAAGCAATTGACTCTGTGTGATAGGTAAAAATTCTAAAACAACCCTCAAGATTCCTGTCCTTTATGTACATACAATAGGTAATCCTCTCACCTTGAGTGTAGGCGGGACCTGGGAAAATGATGAGATATCACTCCCTGATTAGGCTACATTACATGGCAAAGGTGAAGTGATTTTGTAGATGTATTGAAGACCCCTAATCTGTTAACATTAAATTAATCAGAGTGATTTTACTCGATGGGCCTGACCTAATCAGGCAATTTAAAGGATGTTTTAGAGATCAGAGATAGAAGTCAAAATGATTACAACCATCAAAGACTTGCTCCTGCTGGCCTTAAAGAAGCAATCTTTCATGTTGTAGAGAAAGCCACATTTCAGGGAATAGTGGGCAGGTCTTGAAACCAATGACCTCAGTCCTACAACCGCCAGGAACTAAATTATGCCAACAACCAATGAATTTATAAAAGAATCCTCAAATTCAGGCAATATCAGAGCCCTAGACAACATCTTGATTTTGGCCTGGTGTGAGACCCTAAACAGATGTTTTTTGCTGAGGCTCCAGATTCACGGAAACTGTGAGATAATAAGATTTGTCATAATTTGTTTTGCAGCAATGGAAAACTGACAACGTAGTTTAATCTAAAAGGTAACAAGGTAAACCAATACAGAAAATTAAATCCATAAAAATAATGACTATATATCACTCGTGATTTATTAATTTATTAAAAATTATCTATTTGTGCTTCAATAACTTCCCATCTGTGAAACGGGAATGTGAGGAAGACTATTATGCTTTAGCAGTGGCTTCTAGACATTTGCCTTTTATGGACCAGTAAAAATTTCAGAAAATTATTTTTGAGACCAATTTATAATTTTCAACTTCTTAGTTTAAAAAGAAACGATATAGCTCTCTATTATTAAACTAGTATGAATAATAAAGAATGTGGTAACACAAATGGTGATGGTTAGTGTTATTTTCAACTTAGCTAGGCGACAGTCTCCAGCTATTCAATCAAGGTATTACAGGTAAAGGTATTTTGTAGATGTGATTAAGGCCCATAATAAGCTAACTTGAAGTAAGGCAAATTATATTAGATAATCTGGGTAGTCCTGGAAAGCCTTGAGAGCAGAGCTGAGTATCCCTGATCAAGAAGAAATTCCACCTATGAATAGCAACTACAACTCATTCTAGATGGTTGCAGCCTGCCCTCCCTGACAGCCTGCCCTATAGATTTCAGACTTGTCTTGACAATTCCCACAATTGCATAAACCAATATCCTGCAATAAATCTTTTAATATCTAGTTTACAAATGTCTCTTTCAGCTTTATGACTTGCTTTTGGTAATGTGTAAATGTCTGGAAATTTTGTCGAACTTGGTAATTATTGATCAAGTTTTTTTCATCCATGAGCTGACATATTTCAAAGCATATCAAATTTTCTTTTACTGTGACAGAACTGTTTATCTGTTTATTGATTCTGTTTATCTGGTGGAACCCTGACACACAAATATAAAATAATAAAATAGTAATAAATTTAAAGTTAGCATGACCTCCTACACCACAATTATTTTTATTAATTTCTCCATGAGTTGACATTGAGATGAGGTTGGCCTCAGCATTCAATGATTTCATAACACTGCTTTGATTTTATTATCATTTGATTATCATTTTATGCTTCTGTAAGCATAAAAATAAAAAGTGAACGAACAAAACCTCTCAATATCTTTTACTTTATCTAGCTGGCAAATAGGGAAACTGGGTAGGAGAAGTTATATGGATACCCAAGTTTTTATGCTATAGAGAAAAGAAAGAGGAAGGATAAAGGAGGGAAGTAAAGAAGAAAGTCATTATCCAGCTGCCTGATTCTTCCATTTTCTAAATCTTACCAGCACTTGAAAGGCTGCATCAAATATGTATTACATCTTGTGAGTCACAGTCATATACAACTTCACTCCTGGTTTAAACATAGAAGAGAAAGATTCACAATGATTGGAATGATCATTTTCTAAGGCAAAGCTTGGCAGAATCGCTATTAGAATTGCAATAAGCAATACCGTTCTCCACTTTCAGGAAGTATCTGTCCTGCTGATTGCTTAAATTACATGCATTACTTTCAAAAGCTCACGTTGACTTTTGCAGAATCTGCATCACAAAAATAGTGTTATTCAGAGTAAGTGCTGTGTTTTCTTAACAATTACATTAGTTCTGGAAAAGTACTTTATAAGAGTGCATGAGATAGGAACATCTTGTTTAAAAGCATAACATTTGATTGACACCATTATATCCCTAGAGCACTTTGTTAAAAACGTGGTAAGCCAGATTTCCTGGCCAGTACCTTGGCAATGGTTTTAGGCTCTATGGCAGTTCTTAACTGCACTAAAATCCTTCAGTCCATGAAAGCTCGGTTCTGCTTAAGTAATGTTTATTGGTCATCTTACTATCTGGAGAGGTAACTTGTAAACAAATAATTGCAAATAAGGACGATGCATGCAATAACATGGGACCTAGAAGCTGTGAGCTCCTAAGATACCTGGGGTCACAAAAACAACAAAAAAAGCCAAGTTAGTCTATTCACTGAAACATGGAACTTCTTTTTATATATCTGAAGCCAAAAGAAACCACAAGAGCAGTTATTAAGCTTTTTTCAAAATTGTTCTTTTTGATCGAGTTTAATATAATGACAGAGATCCTATCTCATCAATGTCCAAAAAGAAGGAGAGTTTTAAATATATATACGTTCCAGAATCATATTCTTTATTGCATTTGTGGAAAATAGCACCCTCAGACACTATATCACCATCTTGATTTTTTGGAGACCACACCAATATCTCACTTTTATAGATATGATTTTCTTGGGTGATTGAAAATTTGAAAGTAAAATGGACTATTTAAAAATTTTCAATGAGATACAGATCCCTATCTAGCCCATAAGAAAGCCAAGAAGTATATAGAAAATTAGCTAGAATTCCCTAAAACAACTAGCTAGATTAACAGAAGACTGAAAAGGAAAGTCTCTAAGCAGATATCCTCCCACCAAAAACCACTAAAGAAAGTGAAAAAAAAATATATGAAGTAAAATATTTAAGACATTGAATAACAGCACAGGAAGGTTTGAAAGAGGAAAAGCGCGTAAGTTAGACCTACTTTCCAAATTGCTGAAGAGGGCAGTGGAGCCCAAACAGGGAGCATGGCAGTCTCGTTTAATTGTGCGAACAGAGATCACAGTTAGGCACCAACATAGTCAGGCAGCCAGTATTTGCAAGGTTAGGTAACATAAAAGAGAATTCTGTGCATAAAATATGTTCCATAAATCTGCATGGCACTGACTTCGAGGCTTTGGCCAAATGTTAAGCTGTGTATTCACAGAGTGAAGCTCTGCGTGGCATGCAGAAAATAGTTACTGGGAGGCTATGAACTCAATAGAGATTGTGGAATAGTGCTGGAATCAGCCAAAGTGAAGAGGGTGGAGTGGACAAACCTAATTTAACACCCCAGGCATTATTCAGTTGGTACCCTAGCAAGGCTACTACTTAGTAATAGTGCTATACTAGCATTAGAATAAAGGCTAGATAGGTTGACCCTAACAAAGATTCAAACAAGGCCTTAACAGTATAAAGCTAATCCTCCACTAAATTAACATGTTACCAGAACAAAACTCTACCTTCTCTAAAAGAGTGAAATAAAATCCCCTCTTTTAACAATGTAGTATTCATTATTTCTATTGTAAAATTAAAAACTACCATATATGTTAAGAACAGAAAAATGTGACCCAAAACCAGAATACACAGACAAGAAAAATAGATACAGGGCCGGCCGAGTGGAGCAATGGTTAAGAACTGGCTTGGGATACCAGAGCGCCCCGGTTCGGATCCCATGTATGAGGGCCAGTGACACTGCCCTCTACAGCTAACATGCTGAACAACAGCTCAACCTGGAGCTGGGCTGCCATGAGTCGCCAGCGACGGCGTAGGCTGCAGCCCTTGCTGCAGTGGGTTGCCATGGGCTACCGTGTGTAGCCAGCAGCCAGCATGAGTGGCCAGCAGCCACAATGAGCAGCCATCCAGAAGCTGGCAACTGATCTGCCTCACCCGGGAAGAGCACAATGATGGTGCCAACTTGGGCCAGTAAAGCAACATTCTCCACAACTAGACTGAAGAACAAAACGACAGCAACTTGTCTGCTCCCCTGCCCCCAATTCCCCAGCACTATTTCCATCCCCCCAATTCCCCAATAAAAGTCTTAAAAAAAAAAGAAAAGAGAAAAACAGATACAGCTGTTGGAATTAGCAGATAAGGACATTAAAGTGTATATACGAGGTCGGACAATTAAGTTTGCAAACTCATCCTGGAAAAAGTGCTGCATACCTCATTGCTGAATATCACTACAGTCACCTTTTTTTTCAAAGCACTCTGCTTGGGAAACTATGCACCGATGCCAGTGCCTAGTCAATCCTTCAAAGCAATTTTGGAACTCTTTTTCTGAAATGGTCATCCAGAGCTGTTGTAGTATTACCCTTGATGTCCTGAATGTCATCAAAATGTCTTCCTTTCAATATTTCCTTTATCTTCAGGTAAAGAAAGAAGTCATTGGAGGTCAGATGAGGAGAGTAGCGAGGGTGTTCCAATACAATTATTTGGTTACTGGCTAAAATTTCCCTCACAGAGCCATTAAGCTGTTACATTATCATGATGCAAGAGCCATGGATTGCTGGAGAAAAATTCAGGTCATTTTTGTCTAAATTTTTCACACAGCCTTTTAGCACTTCTAAGTAGTAAACTTGGTTAACGGTTTCTCCAGTTGGTACAAATTCATAATGAATAATCCCTCTGGTATCGATATCGTTGTAATAAGTTTGTGAACTTAATTGTCAGACCTCATATGTAAAATATATTTATGTAATATTTATACTTATACAATACTTATATATAAGGACATACGTAAGTACTTAAATACATTCATGATGAAAGAATAAATGGGAAAATCTCAGGTGAGAAATAAACAACAATAAAAAAAGAAACAAATGAAAATTCCAGAACTGAGAAATAAGATAAATAAAATGGAAAATCCACTAAATGAGATTTTTGGGAGATTGGACACTGCAAAAGATCAATGAATATGAATACATGTCAATAGAAAACATACAAATGATAGCATAGAAAGCCACTCAAATGTCCAAGATGGCAGAATACGTAAATGCTATGTCTGCTGCATCCCACAATCACATTTAAATCACATCTAAATTATAGAATCATCAACCTCAGTAATTCCTGAAGACTAGCTGAACAGAACCCCTATAACTAAGAATATAAAGAAGAGGCCACATCATGACTGTTAGGAGGGGTAGAGTTACAAAATGGGCCAACCCAAAACCCACAGGTAATGGTTGAACACTAGGAGGGACACCTCAGCAACAGAGGTCCCCCATGAAGAGTGAGGGGTCCCAACCCCACACGGGGTTCCCCAGGCCAGTGGTCCTGTGCTGGGAAGAGAAGCCCATACAACATCTGGCAATGGAAATCATCAAGGATTCCCATCCATCCTGGTGAAACAGAAGGTGGCAGGAAACCCAGGCATCCTCTTAAAGAGCCTGTGCACAAACTTCCTTCCTCACAGGCACTCACCCTGGGCTCTGGCCAAGGAGCAGCAACACAAGAAGTACCAGAGATATACAGGCAAAGCCTGAGTTGTGTGATTTAGAGCAAGGGCTAGAAGGACAGCTGCCATTATCTGTGTGTGGAGCCCACCTCAAGTGTAACCTACAGGTGGGTGCCATCTTTCCT
The DNA here is from genome assembly GCF_001890085.2 of Hipposideros armiger. NCBI lineage: Eukaryota > Metazoa > Chordata > Mammalia > Chiroptera > Hipposideridae > Hipposideros > Hipposideros armiger. Next base: position 338,784 of record NW_017731509.1, on the reverse strand, counting down.
GTGTCAAACTCACCCCCAAAGGACCAAATCTAAGACCCAACTGGCTTGGTAATCCACATGAGCATGCACCACCTGGGTAACTCCCATGGAGCCCGCCCTGCTCAGATAGTGTAGCATCCACCAGGGCACCTTAAGCTCCTAGACAGCCAGCCTGTTCTGTCCCGTAAGCTGCAGGAGGCTTGTACAGCAGGAGATGGCCTGCAGTGGGCTGGGAAAATTTTGGTGGTGGGCAGTCTAGCTTATACTGCAGCCTTTCTGAGCAGATCTCGGGGATCTGTGGGCCCTGGGTGAGCTGTGACTGGCTATGGTGTTCTCAGGGCATTTTGTGGAGTAGCCACAGGCTCAGCACTGATGCAAGAACTGATTCTACATTAACTTTGTAAAAACCACTGGCCACACATCATAATTCCCTAGGAACCCACCCTTCCCAGCTAGCATGGCATTGACAGGGGTGCTCTTAACACCAGGTCAACCAGCCCAGTCCATGCACCTAAGGGGGCTCTTTCAGCAGCTGAGCCTTATAGACAGCTGGCAAGTAGCAACAGGCTGAGGGAGGCCCTCGATCTTTTGTGAAGCTGCCTCAGTCCCGATGCTGGTAGCAGTGAACCTTGGTTCACAACGAGGTCAGCCCCACACGCCTCCAGGTCCAACATAGGCAACAACCAGTTGCACGTAGCTTTGTAGCTTCTACCAGGTAGCACTGGGCGGGTCACAGGCAAGTGACTGAAACTGGCCTGTATGAGAGTCCCTCCCAAGAGGCACAAGAAACAACACATCCAGTGGCCAGCTTCAGAACACACCAGAGCACAACTTGATTAGTTCCACAAGTGACACATCCAAAGGGGGGTCTCAACAGGCACAAGAGCCCATTTGGGCAAATCCCTTTCTGAAGATCATATGCTGTGGACATAGCCAATCCTCACAGCCAGTGAGCCTGAGAGTCAATCCCACCCACTGATGCACCAAAAACAAACAAAGCTCAACTACAACAGGAGAATACAACACAACACACATGAAGGACACTCTTGGAACACACACACACACACACACACACACACACAGATGATCAGGGAGATTGTGCCACTGGGCCATACAGGAGACCTACTACATAAGGCCATCTGGCAAAGACTGAAAGACATAGGAAATCTACCTTTAATACATTAAAGGAAACACAAAGAGACAGACAAAGAGCTTAAAACACTGGTTGTAAGAATGCTTAAAGAACATAGTGAGAACTTCAACAAAGAAATAGTAAGCATAAATACGGACCTAGAAACCATGAAAACAATCAATAATTGAAATGAAAAATACACAAGAAAGAATCAACAGCAGATGAGATGAATCAGAGGATCAATTTAGTGATTTAGAAGACAAGGTAGCAGAGCACACCCAATTGGAGCAACAAAAAGAAAAAATAATTAAAAACAAACAAACAAACAAACAAACAAAAAACCCCAACAAGGTAGTATAAGGGACCTCTGGGATAATATCTAGCATAACAAATTCACATCATAGGAGTACCAGAGGAGAAGAGAGGAAGCAAGGGATCAAGAATATATTTAAAGAAATAATGACTGAAAACTTTCCTAACCTGGCAAAGGAAATAGACTAAAAGCCCAGGAAATGCAGAGTCCCAAACCAGATGAACCCAAACAGGCCCACACCAAGACTCATTATAGTTAAAATGGTAAAGGTTAAAGACAGAGAGAATCCTAAAAGCAGCAAGAGAAAGGCTAGTTACTTACAAGGGAGCTCCCATAAGACTATCAGCTGGTTTCTCAACAGAAACTTTGCAGACCAGAAGAGTGGCAGAAAATATTTAATGATGAAAAGCAAGGGCCTACAACCAAGATTACTCTACCCAGAAAGGCTATCATTTAAAATCAAAGAACAAATAAAGTGCTTCCCAGACAAGAAAATGCTAAAGAAATTCATTACCACCAAGCCAGTATTACAAGAAATGTTAAAGAAACTTCTTTAAGAAGAAGGGGAAAAACAAACAAACATAAGATCAAAAATATGAATAATAAAATGGCAGTGGTTATGTACCCATCAATAATTATTTTAAATGTAAATGGATTAAATGCTCCAATCAAAAGACATAGGGCCGCTGAATGGATAAGAAAACAAAACCCATACACATCTTGTCTACAAGAGACCCATCTCAGAGCAAAAGACACACACAGACTGAAAGTAAAGGTATGGAAAAAGATATTTAATGCAAACGGAAACATATAAACAAACAAAAAAGGTTGCGTAGCAATACTTATATCAGACAAAATAAGCTTTAAAACAAAGTCTATAAGAGAAAAAGAAAGACATTACCTAATGATAAAGGGACCAATCCAACATGGGGACATAACCCTAGTAAACATCTATGAACCAAACATAGGAGCACCTAAATATATAAAAAAATATTGACCGACATAAAGCCAGAGGTCAAAAGTAACACAATCATATTAGGGGACTATAACACTGCATTGACACCAATGGACAGATCTTCCAGACAAAAAATGAACAAGGCAACAGCAGCCTTAAAATGACACTTTAAAACCAAATGGATTTAATTGATATTTTTAGGACATTTCTCCCCAAAGCGGCAGAATATACATGCTTTTCAAGTGCACATGAAACATTTTCCAATATAGACCACATGTTAGGTCACAAAACAACTCTCAATAAATTTAAGACTTAAATCATATCAAGCTTCTTCTCTGACCACAATGGTATGAAACTAGAAATCAATTACAAGAAAAAAAATGCTGAAAAACACACAGATGAAGGCTAAATAACATGCTACTAAATAATGAATGGGTCAACAATGAGATCAAGGAAGAAACCAAAAGATATCTTGATATAAATGAAAATGAAAACACAATGATCCACTATCTACTGGACACAGCAAAATCAGTTCTAAGAGGAGAAATTCATAAGAATGTAGACTTACCTAAAGAAATAAGAAAAATCTCAAATAATCAATCTAACTTTACATCTAAAGTAACTGGAAAAAGAACAGCAAATAAAGCCCAAAGTGAGTACAAGGAAGTAGCTAATAAAGATAAGAGTGAAAATAAACAAAATAGAGGCTTTAAAAAAATACAAAAGATCAATGAAACCAAAAGCCATTTCTTTGAAAAGATAAACAAAATTAATAACCAAAATCTTTAACCAGACTCATAGAAAGAGGGAAAGAGAAAGAGAAAGAGAGGACCCAAATTAATAAAATCAGAAATGAAAGAGGAGAAGTTACAACAGACACTACAGAAATATGAAAAAATTTAAGAAAATACTGTGAGCCATTATATGCCAACAACTTGGATGATCTGGAAAGAAATGGATAAGTTCCTAGAAGCATACAATCTTCCAAAGCTAAATCAAGAAGAAACAGAAAATCTGAACAGACTGGTTACTACAGATGAAATTGAATCAGTAATCAATAGGCTCCCAACAAACAAAAGTCCTGCACCAGATGGCTTTACAGGTGAATTTTACCAAATATTCAAAAAATAATTAAGACCTACTCTTCTTAAACTATTCCAAAAAATTTATGAGTAGGGAAGATTCCCAAGCTCATTCTACAAAGTCATCATTACCCTCATTCCAAAGACATTACAAAACCAGAAAATTACAGGCTGATATCCCTAATGAACATAGATGCAAAAATCCACAACAAAATATTAGCAAACCGAATTCAACAATACATAAATAGATCATATACCATAATCAAGTGGGATTTATTCCTGGTATACAATTCTGTCTGGTTCAATATCAACAAATCAATCAGTGTAATAAACCACATAAAGAAAATGAAAAATAAATATCATATAATCTATTAATAGATATTGAAAAAAATGTTTGACAAAATCATGCATCCATTTATGAAAAAAATCTCTCAGCAAAGTGTGAATAGAGGGACTATATCTCAATATAATAAAGGCCATAAATGACAAACCCTTAGCTAAAATCATACTTAACAGGGAAAAGCTAAAAGCATTCTTCTTAAGATCAGAAACAAGACAAGGATGCCCACTTTGATGACTTTATTCAATGTAGTACTGGAAGTCCTATCCACAGCAAGCAGACAAGATAAATAAATAAAAGGCATCCAAATTGGAAAGAAAGAAGTAGAACTGTCATTATTTGCAGATGACATGATACTATAAAGAGAGAACATGAAAGGTTCCAGCAAAAAACTATTAGAACTGATAAATCAATTTAGTAAAGATGCAGTATACAAAATTAATATTGGGAAATTGGTTGTATTTGTATTCAGCAATGACAAACTATCAGAAAGAGAATCAGAACACAATCCCATTCAAAGTTGCATAAAACAAAAAAAACTTGGAATAAATTTAACCAAGGAAGTAAAAGACCTGTCCTCAGAAAAGTATAAGACATTGAAGAGAGAAATTAAAGAAGATACAAATAAATAGAAGCATATACCATGCTCATGAATAGTAAGAATTAATATCATTCAAATGTTCAAAAGCAATCTATAGATTCAATGCAACCCCTATCAAAATACTAATAGCATTTTCACAGAACTAGAACAAATAATCCTAAAATTTATATGAAACCAGGAAGACCCCGAATAGCCATGGCAATCCTAAGAAAGAAGAACAAAGCTGGAAGCATCACACTCTCTGATACCAAACAATATTACAAGGTTATAGTAATCAAAACAGCATGGTATTGGCATAAAAACAGACACTTAGATCAATGGAACAGAATAGAGAGCCCAGAAATAAATCCATTCCTATATGGTGTTTAATCTATGACAAAGGAAGTAAGAATATACACTGAGTAAAGACAGTCTATTCAATAAATTGTTCTGAGAAAATTGAACAGATACATGCAAAAAAATGAAACTGGATGACCTTTTTTTGCCATATACAAGAATAAACTCAAAATGAATTAAAGGCTTAAATGTAAAACCTGGAACCATAAAATTCCTAGAGGAAAACATAGGCACTACACTCTCAGGCATTAACCTTAGTAATATTTTTAATGATTTATCTCCTTGGGTAAGGGAAACAAAAGAAAAATAAATAAATGGGACTTCAAACTGAAAAGTTTTTGCATGGCAAAGGAAACCATCAACAAAATTGAAAGACATCCCACTGAATGGGAGAAGATATTCACCAATGATACATCTGATAAGGGGTTAATATTCAAAATCTATAAAAAGAAAGTCATACAAGTCAGTACCAAAAAAACAAACAATTCAATTAACAAATGACAAGACGACCTGAATAGACATTTTTCCAAAGAGGATATACAGATGGCCAATAGACATATGAAAAGATGCTCAACATCACTAATCATGAAAAAAATGTAAATAAAACCCACATGAAATATCACCTCACAACTGTTAGAATGGCTGTTATCAGTAAATCAACAAACAAGTGTTGGCAAGGATGTAGAAAAAAGGGAACTCTCATGCACTGTTGATGTGATTGCAAATAGTGCAGCCACTATGGAAAACAGTATGAAGGTGCCTCAAAAAATTAAAAATACAAACTACCTTGTGTTCCAGGAATTCCACTCCTGGGTATTAATCCAAAAAAGTTGAAACACTCATCTGAAAAGATATATGCACCCCTATGTTCAGTGCAGTGGTATTTACAATAGCCAAGATATGGAAGCAACCTAAGTGTCCGTCAATAGATGACTGGATAAAGAAGATGTGGTACATATATGCAATGGACTATTACTCGGCCATACAAAAGAATCTTACTATTTGTGACAACATGAATGGACCTAGAGGGTATAATGAATGCTAAACGAAATAAGTCAGACTGAGAAATACAAATACCATATGATCTCATTTATATGTGGAATCTAAAGAACAAAATAAACACAAAACAAACAAAACAAAATAAACAGACTCATAGATACAGAGAACAAACTGATGATTGCTAGATGGAAGGGAGACTGGGGGGATGAGAGAAAGGAAAAGGAATTAAGTACAAATTGGTAGTTACAAAATAGTCATGGGGATGTAAAGTACAGTATGGGGAATATAGTCAATAATTCTGTAAAAACTATAGTGTCAAATGGATATTAGACTAATCAGGGAGTTCACCCGATTAATAGTATATAAATTATATAAATTAGTATTATATAAAATATTGTATAAATATTTAACCACTACACCATACACCTGAAACTAATATAAAATAATATTGAATGCCAACTATAATTTTTAAAAGTAGTCATGGAGATACATAGTACAACATAGAGAATATAGCCAATAATATTCTAATAACTATGCAGAGTCTCAAATGGGTAATAAACTTACTGGGGTTATTACTTTTGAAGTATGTAAATGTCTAAACACCATGTTGTTTTGTATACCTGAAACTAATAAAAATAATACTAAAAAGAAAAAAATTATTGCACAGAAAATAAAAAAATATTGATTTGTTTTGGCAGCTAAGGTGTTGTAAAAAGTGCATGTTATGAATTTCATGTATCAAGGATTGACAGATGGGAAAATGCAGAGTTGGGAGGGGCCCCAACTTGCAGTTGTGGGTGAGCAGCTGCCCTTCTCCTGTGGCCAGAGTGGCTTCCTCCCCATCTGTTACAACACTTCATGAACCAGGTGCTGATTTATCCACTAATGACAACTTCCATGAACTTAATTGAACCAATCAGTGTGGTAGCTCAGGTGGGAGTTGGCCATGAGCTGGGTGGTCTCTGTCGCAGGCACTAGCTGGATGACAATCGGCATGTCTGTGGCCTCTTAAGTGTCCACGTTCACACCTCAACCATCCCAGCTGCCATCACAAACACTCCCTGCACATCCCCTCTCACCAGATGCACACAGCATGAGCAATGTCAATATTTCAGTGGAGCGATCATTAGAGTCTGAGTCATAGGCAGGGGCCAAAATGAGGTCCATGCAAAGAATTGATAAATAGATCTGCAAGGAAAAGAAAGAAAGAAAGAAAGAAAGAAAGAAAGAAAGAAAGAAAGAAAGAAAGAAAGAAAG
>NW_017731509.1:323335-331640 GCF_001890085.2 Hipposideros armiger | reverse complement strand
AGGAAGGAAGGAAGGAAGGAAGGAAGGAAGGAAGGAAGGAAGGAAGGAAGGAAGAAAACAAACCCATGATGTCAAAAACCTTAATTCCATCTGGTGGTATCTTGGTCATAAGGAGTTACTTTTAAAGTATTGAACACGGTGGCCCCCACATCTGGTGAAAATTATAAAATATGTACTGTCTTTGATATCGATAAGCCAAGAAAAGCTACAGCTACATATAAAGCCAGAGTCTTGGCCAATGAGTTGTGTAGCTAAAGATCAAGTCAGAGGCAGTAAAAATTGGGAAAATGGACCCCATGTCACATAAGTCATGAGTAGAAAAACAGTTAGAATGTATTTTCTTAGAATCACACACAAGATGGTAGTTGAGGTAAGTTTTCTGAATTCTAAGTCAAATACAAATTCCAGCACAAGAGTCAGCCAAATAATGACCAGAGATCCAGGCCAAAGAGAGCTGAAAGATCTGAGTGTACAAAGATCTAGGTTGAGGCTCTATTTGGATATGAGCAGGAACAAGGGATTGCGTTTGGGATACAACAGGGACTTTTTAACATTCCTGTTTTAAAGCAATAAAACTTTTTATTTAAATGAAATCTAACAAGAAATCTCAGTATAAGAAAGAGATGGAGGTTCTGGTTGAAGTAAAGGTAATGTTCCAGGAGACACATAAGCACTGCCCTCTCAGCTTCCACTATACTTTTTGTTGGGGAACTTGAATCATTCCCACAGAAACCTAGTGATTCAAGAAACACAACTTTGAAATATACTGGACCAGGACCCTGAAGTACCATCTCAAAACCTGGAAGATGCACAGAGATAAAGTCAACAACCTTAGTGTGGCTGAAAGAGCAAGGATTTTGGAGCCTGACAGACATAATTTTAGAATCCAGTTCTCAAGCTGTGTGACCTTGGGGCAGAGGCTGCTCTCTGGGCTGCAGTTTGCTGCACTTTAGCTTGTGGTAAAAGGTCCAGAGAAGTGCTCTTAGGTGCTTTCCTAAACATACAATGAGGCCTTTATCAAATTTCTTTCAACTTTCTTTGCCAATGTTATTCCCTCCCACTTCCTATCACTTGGGGCTGATATTCAGCTGTTGTTTAAGGTTGACACTCATACTCATACTGATTGGATGTGCCTGTGTCACACTGATTTTGAATATTTTGAACATCATTCCAACCAGTAGTGGATTAACGACTGCCAAATGACAAGTACTTATGCGATCTCAGGCACTGTGCTAATATGGCATACACATGAACTCAAGTTACCCTCAGAAGGTAATACAGGTATTGTCACCATGTTATGAGGAAACTAAGCCTTCCTCACAGTCTTACAGCTAAGAAGTGACAGTGCTAAGATTTAAACCCAAATCTCTCCTATTACAAATTCTTTGATCTTTTCACTAAGTCATAGTCTCTCTTTTAGCATAGATATTCATAATGAAGAAATCCTGAACCAAATTAAAATGAAATGAGATGGCTTATTATATAGTACTCAGGGAAAAGTGACTGCCAAATATATCTGCTGATGCTGAATTTCAAAAGCTTTTTAAGCTGATATCCAAGAAAATTGGAAAAAGATAAGTAAAAACCGATTGTACAGGCATGGTGAGATTTTTTTTTTGGTATTAATTCAAATAGACTTAAAATATAAACAGTGTTAAATCCTTAACTAGAGCAGTAAAAAAACAGTCTTGGTAATTTGTTGATTTAACTAGCTTTTGCAACATTAAGTTGGATGAAGATATACAGACCTTATCTAAAATGGCAAGGTAGTCTAAGAAAGATCTATTAATAGTTTTAAATATTGGTTTAGTCACTAGGATAGTCTTATTTTTTGTGTCTGTGGGTTCATAGAGTATTGGTTTTTATGGTTAGCAGCTTATCTGCCCTCGAGCTAAATAGAGTATATTTTTAATTGTGTATCCAAATAACATTTTATGGTGAAACGATCTCCCATCAAAATGTCTGCAAGTTATTTTCTTGCTTCTGATGGCTACAGATAAGGATGAGCATGATCTAGAGCAAAGTAGAATATTAACTATTATAGATTTTCTGCTTAGCTAAAAAGATCATCTTTAATTTTTGTTTGTTTTTTACTGAAAGAAATGCAGCTGTCCTTCTATAACTGGAGCTTTTAGAAGAAATTCAATCCCTGGCTACCTCCTCTGATCCCTTCACACTAAAATGGGCATCATAAAGGACTAAAAATATTTGACTTGGAGATATGAGATAATCTGTTTCCACCTAATCGAATCCCTGTTTTTCTTTTTGGAACAGACAAGAGAAGCCTAACATCATTTTATAGACGCAATAGGATCAGTGTATTTGGTCAAATGCATTGAGCTTGGTAAACGGGATTAAGGGTCTTTATCATTTACAAAGGTCTTGTTAAGTCAGCACAACCTTATAGCTACTGCTAGCTTCCTTTCTCCAATTAATATCTAACCCACTCCCAGACTTGCAGAATTCTATGACAGTTTCCTCTCAACTAAAATCTTACTTCCAAACCAACAACAACAACAACAACAACAACAACAACAACAACAACAAAACTCCTTTGGGTTTTGGAGGTCTAAAAGATGGCAGCACATGTAATCCTCCTTAGTTCTCACATGGGCCTAATTCCCCCACTTGCTCATCCAGTTTATTCCGTGCCCCACATTCAGATTCTTTTTTGTACTCTTGTAGTATTCAGATAGAAAAAAATAATGAAAATCCTCTTTGGAAAATATATGAGTTCTTATGTTATGGCAGGGATAAACACTCACCAGGTTATCACACATAGCAGCAAGACATCCTAGGGGACTAGATAGAGTTCAAAGAGCTTTCTTACCCCGCCCATTGAGCTATTCAAAGGAATCCTGTATGTGATTGGCAATGAAAAGAACATCCTCATGACTTAGCCTGTTTCAACATAGACTCAGGCAAAATCTGCAAGCCCTGTGTCCTTCTTTACCCAAGATGACAAGAATGGCTTTCCTGTTTATTTCTGACTGTCTCTAGTTCTTAAATCCTGTGCTCACTTCTTTCAGTTCTGGCAACTTACTATTGTAATACAGGGAAATGCTAACACAGCTTCCCAAACTAGAGTGTTCTTGTGGTGACCTTTATTTTTTATTTTTTCTGTTGATTGATTTTTCATGTGTATAATTTAAAAAACCCAGAATGCTCTTAATGAACCCACATTCCTAAACAAATTAAAATTGGCGTTCCCACAATAAGAAGGCTCTATTAGTGATATTTTGTGCATCACAGAAATAATTGATGTTCATAATGATGACTTAGAGGCTTTCAAAAATTCCCGAGAGCCATCTGAATCATCAAAAAATAAAACATTAAATTATGTTCAAAAGAGATTCACCTGTCTATTATTAAACTTTTAATCTATCTCTTTATACTATATGATTATACAGTATTAAATTTTATATGTAATTCACTAGAAAATTCCCTTCCACATCATCCCATACAACAGCAAGAGTACTGAATTGAATTTAGTCTATGTATGATATAGCCTATATAGTAAAGAGGAACTAATACTTCTTGAAAGCCTATTACATTTTAAGCACAGGTTTTGTTTTGTTTTTAAATAAACATTATTATTTTAGAATAATTTTAGATTTACAGAAAAGTTGTGAAGATAGTACAGAATTATCATACATCTCACATCCAGTTTCCCCTATTATTCACATCTTACATTGGTATGGGACATTTGTCACAGTTAATAAACCAATATTGGTACATTACTATTAACTAGAGTCCATGGTTTACATTAGGGTCCATCTGTTGTAGAGTTCTATGAGTTTTGATAAATGTATGCTATGCACTCCTTATTACTGTATCATACAGAATAGTTCACTGCCCTAAACATCCCTTGTGTACCATCTCTCACTCCTGCCTTCCCTCCCCCTGAACCCCTGGTGACCACTGATCATTTTATTGTCTTCATACTTTTCCAGATTATCATATAGGGGAAATCATGCAGTATGTAGCCTTTTCAGACTGGCTCCTTTCACTTAGAAATATGCATTTAAGTTTCCTCCACGTCTTTTTGTGGGTTGATAACTCATTTCATTGTATCTCTGAATTATATTCTGTTGTATGATTGCACCACAGTTTATCCATCCATTTATTGGCATTTTGGTTGCTTGTAAGTTTTGTCAATTATGAGTAAATATGCTTTAGAAATTTTGTCAATATCCACAAAATAACTTTCTGGGATTTTGATTGGGAGTGTGCTGAATCTGCAGATCAAATTGGGAAGAATTGGCACCTTAACAATATTGAGTCTTTCTATACATATACATGAAATACCTTTCCATTTATTTAGATGTTCTTTGATTTTCAAAATCAGAGTGTTATGGTTTTCCTCATAGACATCTTAATTATATTTTTAGATTTATACTTAAGTATTTTATTGGGAGGGAACTAATATAAATGATGTGTTCTTAATTTTAAATTCCAGTTGTTCTTTACTGTTACATGGGAAAGCAATTGTTTTATATATTAACCATATATCCTTCAATCTTGCTATAATTACTTATTAGTTCCATAAGTTTTTGTTGATTCTTTAGGATTTTCTACATAAACAATCATGTCACCTGCAAAAAAAGACAGTTACATTTCTTACTTCCTAGTCAATATACCACTTATTTCTTTTTCATATCTTATTGCATTAGCTAGAACTTCCAGTATAATGTTGAATAGAAGTGGTGAGACAGGACATCTTTGCCTTTTCCCTGATCCCTGGGGGCGGGGGGTGGGTGAGGTGGGTGGGGCACAGGCTTCAAGTTTCTCATAATTAACTATATTAGTTAGACGACTTTTGTAGATATTCTTTATTAAGTTGAGGAAATTCCCCTCTCTGTTTTACTAAGTCGTAAATCATGAATGGGTGTTGGAATTCATCAAATGCTTTTTCTTCATCTGTTAATATGGTCAGATGATTTTTCTTCTTTAACTTGTTATTTAATGGATTACATTAATTAACTTTTAAATATTACACCAGCATTGCATACTTAGAATAAATCCCACTAGGTTGTGGTACATAATTAATTTTATACATTGTTGGATTCAGTTTGCTAATACTTTGTGGATGATTTTTGCATCAATGTTCATTAATAATATTGGTCAAGCACTTATTTTAAATGTCTTACAAGGAAGATCCACTGGTGACAAATTCCCTCAGTTTTTGTCTGAGAAAGCCTTTAACTTTTGAAAGATAATTTCACTGTATATGTAATTCTAGTTTTGGTAGTTTTTTTTTTCAATACTTTAAATATTTCATTCCACTCTCTATTTGCTAACATGATTTCTGATGAGAAGTCCACTGTGATTTTTATCATGTTCCTTTATAGGTAAGATATTTTTTCCCATCTGGTTTACTTCTAAATTTTCTCTTTTCTTTGGTTTTTTGAAGTTTGAATGTGATAAACCTAGGATTGCGTGAATGTGTGTGTGTGCATGTGCTAGCGCATTGGATTTATCTTGCTTGGTAGTCTCTGAACTTCCTGGGTCTGTAGTTTGTTGTCCGTCATTAATTTTTTAAAGTTTTCATCCATTATTACTTCAAATATTTCTTATGTTCATTTTCTCTTTCTTCTCCTTCTGATATTCCAATTATGTGTATGCTATACCTTTGATATCATTCCACATTCTTGGATGTCCTGCTTTTTTATTTTTTATTTTTCTTTCTATATTTCAATTTGGAAAGTGTCTGTTGACCTATCTTCAAGTTTAATGACTCTTTCCTAGGCTGTGTCCATTTCTACTGAAGAGCCCATCAAAGTAATTCTTCATTTTTATTACAATGTTTTTGAATTTTAGCATTTCCTATTGATGCTTTTTTTAATCATTTCTGTGCTTATTTACTTATCTGTTCTTATATGTTGCCTAACTTTTTTCATGAGTGCTTTTACCATATTAATCATAGTTATTTAAAATTCCCTTTATGATAATGCCAACATCTGCCATTTTTTAGTTTAGTTCTAATGATTGTTTTGTTTCTTCAGACTGTTTTTTGCTCCTCCTCCTCTTGTCTTCCTCTTTCTCCTCCTCCTTTGGTATGCCTTATCATTTTTTATGAAAAGATAGACACACTGTATTGGGTGATACAAACTGAGTAAATAGATTTTCAGTGTGAGGATTTAGTTAATCTGGCTAGGCGTTAGGCTATGCCTAATGTTTCCTGTAGCTATAGATGCTGAAGGCTTCTAAGTCTTCTTATGTCTTTTCTCCTGACTTTGATCTTCCTTAAGTATTCCTTCTTAGAGACATTCTCTGCCATGCAGCTCTTAAGTTGAAATACACTATTATTTTCCTGGATACTTCTTGGCATGGCACTAAAATGTGGGAGAGAGGGAACTTTCCATAATCTTGCAATTAAATCTCAGTCTTTTAGTGGGCCTGTATCTTGGCACTGTGACCTTCACAAATGTTCCTCCTTAATTATAGCTTTCCCCCCCTCTGCTTCTTATTCCCTTAACTGGCTGCAGTATTACCAATCTACTTCCACAAAGTCCTGACCTTTGTTGAAAATGTTTCCCCACCCCCTTAGCTGTGACAGGAAGGCTGGAGGGGGCTGGAGTGAAAGGATTTTCCTCCTCCCACTGAGGATAAATCTCTGGCAAAGTCCATTCTGCTAGAGAGTAGGTCTTTGCTATGAAAAAGACTTTGGATATATTTCACAACAATTATTCTTCCTTCTGGCGACAGAACAACTTGGGGATTTCTCTTGCTTTCTTAGATCTTCCTTATGGAAACCATATGGGGCTCATGGAGGTAAAGCCCATGAAAGTGTAGGGGCTTTTGTGAGGCTGCAGATACCAAGAGATTCTTACTCTCAGACTAATCTGTACTCATCCTCCGGCAATTCATCACTATTATCATTTCAGTGTTTCTACCAATTTGTGGTCCCAGTGAATTCTGCTCTAGGTAAGCAGATCTTACCTGTGGCTCTGTAGATGTGTCTCTCTCCAGATTTTGGGGTGAAGTTTTGTCAGCAACCTCAGTTATTTGATGGGTCCTAGGAAAGTCACTGAGTTTCAGTTTGTCCAACTTTTTTTTGTTACCAAGTCTTTCAGTAGTGACTTCCAAGCTCTTTTACATGTTGGAACTAAAACTAAACAACAGTACTTTAAGATTACATTACTTCATTTAAACTTTACATTAGTACCAAGATATAGGGAAGTAATTTGACAGACACCATCCAATTAGTAAGACAGAAAAGGAGCCAGAGTTTAAAGCCAGGTCATCTGAATCCAAAACCTCTTGTCATCCGATTACTGCATGCTGCTTTTGCACATTTTGTGTGCTGCTCCTTGTGATTACCAATGGTGGCAACGGGAGAATGAAGCATTGGTGTGAATTCAGATGGCGGTGGCTTAAATGGGCAACTGAGATCTGCAATTATTTTCAAGCTGAAAAATAATTTGATCCAGTAACTACTACTCAAGGAAAGGTCAAATCATTTCCCACTGTACTTAGTGATGGATATTACAGTTCAATAGCTTTCACATGGGGAGTTTGTAATGTGGTCATTGACCTTGTGCTTTGGCACCTGTATTATAAAAAGGACTAAATTTACTTTATAACTGAAAACTCACAAACATTGTAATAGGTCAACACTATATACTGCACATCCATTCAAAGGCCAATAAAAGCACATGCTATAGCATTGAAGGGCTAGAGACAGAGAGCAAAATAGCAATCAAAATGAAATACTGATTCTCCGGGTAATCTTTTAAAACATTCCATTAGCTCCCATATACACAAAAACATACACTACTATTATGATTCATAATCACTAATTTTAGGGACCTGTATTATTATAAGTCTCACAATGCATGCAAAACAGATGGTATTATCCACACTTGGTAAATAAGGAAAGTAGGGAGGTTAAGTAATTTGCCTGAGTCATAGATTTTAAGTGTGGGAGACCCAAGAATTGACCCCAGATTTATTATTAACAAAGCCAATCTTCCATCTGCCAAACTAAGCTACAGAGAAATTGATTTTCATGTGTTTTATGTATAAGAACTGCACACGTGGAGGCTAGTGGAAAGGGAAGAAGGTGGCTAACACTGATAAAGTGATGATCTATATGTCTTACAGCTCCTTCTCTGGCTCTCTCTACAGCTAGATTTTTCTCTGAGGATGTTGTGAAGGCAATGACAAAAGTCAGCTCCTAGACTTGGTAAAAATAAATGCACTGATACCCTGCAACAAAGGCTAGCTCAGGAGTACCCTGGGAGTATACTTTTGTCATTTGTCTGAATGGATATTCTATTTCCTCATGCATATGTGGTCTTAC
>NW_017731509.1:321902-323045 GCF_001890085.2 Hipposideros armiger | reverse complement strand
AGTATACACTTGCAAAGAGCATGCAAGGCCGGAAGATTTGTGAGTAGGTGGGACAGGTGGCTGTCTGCACAAACTCATGTTTACTCTCTTTGGGAAGGCACGTGCCTAAAAATATGTCTTAGTAGCCTATTTCAGTACAGGTTTTATAACATTAAAGGTTTAATCCTTTGGTTTATAAAGAATTTACAATCTGAATATTTAAGAATACTTTTGTATTTGGTGACAGACACCCCACTATATTAAAACATTTGAATTATGCAAAGGAGTGGGAATTATAAAAAACATACAGAAAAGACATGAAAATGAATACATTATAAGGTAGTGTGTGATTAAAACCCTTTAATATCTGTTTTTTTGTTTTGTTTTGTTTAACCATTTAGATGTCTCCATGAGGACTATTACTTTAAGGTTAGAAGTCACTGACAATGTATTTTGTAAATTGACTTTCCCTCTAAGAAGACTGCCTTGTAATAATTAGGAAAAGATATATATCATGATACAGATATTACCTAAGGGCCATTTATCCATAAAGAAAGGAGAAAAGAATTCTATTTGGAAAGACTAGGCTTGAATGATTTCCGAAGGAACTGGAATTTTAGCTGGGCTTTGATGAGAAGACAGTGGGAAACAAGGTAAACACCATGTTTAAATGGAGTAAGAACACATGGGCTTTGGTTTAATCCTACCACACTTGAGCACATCACTTTGCTTCTCTGAGGCTTAATTTTCTTATTTATATAAAGGGGACGTTGGGGTAAATTGTTACTAAAAATAGGTACATAGCTGCTACCACTGTCCCTTATGTTTCCCTGACAGGTATCGCTAATCAAGCAGACCACATTTTCAGACAAGCCTAGAGAAAGCCTCAAAATCCTTTCAAAAGTAGCAAGTGGATACAGATAATCTTATAGAACTTACCCCAAAGTTGTAGAAATAAGACAATTTAGATACAAGTGTGAAATCAGTTGTACTTACATATTTTAGCAATGAAATATTACAATGTGAAGTTAAAGATGCTATAGGTTACCTCAACATAACCCTACAAGCTCTACATCTTAGCCCATGCTTGGTAGGGTCAATCTTTAATTTTAACCACTCTAACAAATGTATAGCAATATCACATTGTGGGTTTAACTTGTATTT
>NW_017731509.1:318849-319883 GCF_001890085.2 Hipposideros armiger | reverse complement strand
ATGTCTGCCATGTTTTAAGAACGCCAAATATCGGTGGACAGCACAGGGAACCAGGCGGCCGGAGCTGCGCAGGCAGTGACTCAGGGAAGAGGCGGGAGGTGCAGGAGGTGGCGCCGCGAGCAGATGGCGCTAAAAAAGCTTAACTTGTATTTTTTAAATAATTAACGATGTATACTATCTTTGTATGTGCTCATCCATATAGCTTCTTTGATGAAGTGTCTGTTCAGACCTAATGCCCATTTTTATGGGTTTTTATATTATTGAGTTTTGAGAATTTTTTGTATATTCTGAATACAAGTTTTTATCAGACATATAATTTACAAATATGTTCTCCCAAAATGTGGCTTGTACTTTCATTTTCTTAAGACTGCTTTTAGAGGAGCAAAAGTTATTAATTTTGGAGATAAATGTATCAATTTGTTATTTTACATATTTTATATATCATGGTTTTGGTGGCATATCTAAGAAAATTTTGCCTAAACCAATATCACAAAGATTTTTTCCTATGTTTTTTTCCAGGAACTATTAGTTTTATGTTCGTGATTAGTCTTTTGTTGATTTTTGCATATGGTGTGAGGTATAGAATGTCATATATTTGCATATGGGTATCCATATTTTCTAGTAGCATTTGTTGAAATATTATCTTTTCTCAAAGAATCACCTTTGCAACTTGACCCAAACCCAACTGACCATATATGTATTGGTCTGTTTCTGAATTCCATCTGTTTCATTGATCTTAATGTCAATAATAAGCTACTTTGATTATCGTAACTTTAAAGAAAGTTTGAAAGTCTGGTAGTAAAAGTTCTTTAACTTTGTTCTTCTCTTTCAAAGCTGTGTTGTCTATTCTAGACATTTTGCATTTCCATAGGAATTTTAGAATCAACTCATCAATTGCTACAAAAGGACCTACTCAGAGTTTATTTGGATTGTATTGAATCTATAGATCAATTAGGGGAAATTGGCATCTTAATAATACTGTCTATCTATGTACAGTGTATATCTATTCTTTTATTTAAGTAATTTAATTTCTC
>NW_017731509.1:314119-316374 GCF_001890085.2 Hipposideros armiger | reverse complement strand
AATGCCTCAAGGTCTGAAATGAGGAGTTTTCTTCTTTTTTATAAGGAAAACTTGATTTCCTTAAAGAAATCTACTGGACTCAGAAAAACAAAAGGGGAAACAACCAGTGTCATGCACATGGATTTTACCACATTATTTGGCCCTTATTTTTATGTAACTCTGAAATTGAGTAAAAATGTTATTCACCTTGATAAAACTCATAAAACAATTCAAGGGTGGATTTCTGCCTTATTACCTTTTCTCACTGTACTAGATACTTGATAAATTCGAAATAAAAACTTAGTAATTAGGGGGTATAAGAGAAGATTCTGGAATATAATAAGAGGGAACAATTTGTTACTGCCCTCTGCTAATGACATACTTGACAGTCAAATATTTACAACAGCAATAATAATTATTACATTCTACATTGTGATATTTTGTGCATTTTTATTACATTTACATCAATCATCACATTCTATCATCTAGAACAGATGGTCTCATTTGTTGAATATTTTAACCTTAAAGTCTCTTAAAGAAATATTTCTTACATTACATTTAGGATAAAAATGTCCTAAAATAACAATGACTACTGCCTATCACTTGATGCTTTTAAACTGAGAAAAAAGGGAATACTCACCCCAAAGTGGAGCAACTTGAAGAACCTGAAACCGAATTCAGATTAGAGGTGATAATTCCAGGCTAGATCTAGATAAGTTGTAAGGAGTTTAAAAATACTTGTCATAAGGTGATGTCGTTTGACATGATTTGGTGATGTGACTTGGGCATCCAGATGGCTCATGAAAATATTTTTCTATATTTATGTGGCCAGCATTACACAGCATAGTTAGTTTGTTATCTGAAATGTCAGCACTTCTAACATAAACATTTTTTTCCCTGATTATATTTTCTTCCACATCTGTATACATTAATCATTATCATTCTTAGTCTCACAGTTCAATCCATGCCTAAGTAGAGAGTATGGGTTCCTTCTGTTCTTTGTNGTTTTTTATATTATTAATTATTGATGTGTTAAAAGGCTGCCTAACAGTCATTTCTTATTAAGAGAAAGTAGAGCCTTGAATAAATTAAAGAAAAGGACCTTCCAGACAGAGGGAAGACTTTGAGCTAGGAATGAGCTTCTGTATTTAAGGAATACCAAAAAAGCTGGTGTTGCTGAAACAGAGTGAATGAGGGGAGAGAGTAGTGATGGATAATTTTTTATAGAGGTAAGAAAGAACTAGGTGATGTAGGATGCTCTAAAAAGTCTGGATACATTTCCAATTCCCCTGTGCCATTATGATTCTGATTAGTGGAATGATCCAATTGTATATGCATTTTTAAAAGATCACAGTAAGCACTGTTTGGAGGATTGACTCTAGGAGGCAAGAATAGAAATAGGCAAAAGATTTAGGAACTGTAATAATCCAAGTAAGAGAAGATAGATTTGATTAGTGTGTTAGCAATGGAAGTGATGATTTACAACATATTTTAAACATAAAGACTACAAGAATGTTTCAAGCATTGCAAGTCAGATATGAAGAAAACAGATAAAGGAAAGCAACTGTTGGGTTTTGGGCTGTAGCAATAGTGCCATTCGTTCAAATAAAGTTTAAAGGAGAAGTCACTTTAAAGGTGGATTAAATCAAGAGTTTAATTTGGGGACAACTCAGTTTTAAATGACAGTTTCTAGGTGGAAATTCAATTAGCCTCTTAGAATCAAAGAATAATCTTTTGCAAATTAATGTTGTAGTAGTGAAAACTCCTCATTCAACAAGCTGTTTCTGATTACCTCCTCCCTCTACTATTCACCATAATTCCTCAGAAGTATACAATGAGATTTATTCTCCTGTAGTAGAACATGCTGTAACCTTTCACCATATTCCTTTATGCTATTTATTATATAGTCCTCAGTCCTTTTATTCTGTTAGAGAAATCCCATTTTGTTCATATTACCTCCTTGAAAAAAGAAACTCTTTGAAGGAATTATATAGTCAGCATCATTCTTTTCAGGTAATAAAGCTGTATAACTGCTTCCACCAATGCCTCAAGGTCTGAAATGAGGAGTTTTCTTCTTTTTTATAAGGAAAACTTGATTTCCTTAAAGAAATCTACTGGACTCAGAAAAACAAAAGGGGAAACAACCAGTGTCATACACATGGATTTTACCACATTATTTGGCCCTTATTTTTATGTAACTCTGAAATTGAGTAAAAATGTTATTCACCTTGATAAAACTCATAAAACAATTCAAGGGTGGATTTCTGCCTTATTAC
>NW_017731509.1:312154-313219 GCF_001890085.2 Hipposideros armiger | reverse complement strand
GGGTTGGGAGACTATTTAATGACTCTGCCTATTGATATCAAAAGGAACTTTTGTCTGTATTAAAGACCTTCTTCATTTTCATGTTCCATGCTTAAACTAAGGACACTTTGTTTCCTCTTGATGAGTACAACTTTACACAAAAAAAACAGAGAGTTGATAAGATCAAATAAAAGGAAATTTTCATACTGCTTCTCATTTCCCATAGACCCAATGGTTTCAAAGGGGGTGAATCTTTCACCCAAAACAAAGTAAAGCATTAACAGCTCCTCACACTCGAGGATCAAAATGGCCACACATAATGCTGCTAACAAAAATATATTGTTCAGGAAGCCAATGCCCACAGACCAGGTGGGTTTATGTGTTTCACCCACTTGGGTTTTACCTACTTTTGGAAGATACCACAACATTATTGTGTTTATAACCATGATTTTTGATGTCCATAGCCTTAGGTACTCTGATATCCACTTTATCTACCTTCCGGTTTAGTCTAGACTTGGTTCTTCTTTAATCTGCTCCATCTTGCAGTGAGTGCAGGTTATCCTATTCTGGTTCAGAGAAAAACTGAAATAGGGCAACTTATGAATTTGTGATTAGCTCCCAACACACATTACACCCTTGCCAGTAATAGCCCTATGTAGAAGGATGTGCCATGTGACCCTGCTCTGACCAATGAAACTTTATGAAGAAAAATTACTGGAATGTCTCCCTATTCGTAAGAGAAAGCCACAGAAAGAGACTCTCCCACTCCTTCATCTGGATATTGTCCTCTCTAAATGTAATTCTACAAGTGTTGTATCCATCCGAGGAAGAAACGTCCTAAAGATTGAAGAATAAAAATATAGGAAAAACTAGGGTTTTAACTGATGCTATTGATCCAATGATAACACCATTTTGGAGCCCATACTATCTCTGGTATTTTAATTTCTTTATTGTTTCCTTGTATTTTGAAAGAGGATTTTTTTTTGGTGAGTACAAAAAAATCCTAATTAATACATGATATTAAGGGTTTTAATTAATGACCCCCTACCAGGGATCCTTTCATGATAAAGTCTAGGGTTTTTAATA
>NW_017731509.1:309086-309969 GCF_001890085.2 Hipposideros armiger | reverse complement strand
TATACCTGAAACAAATATTTTAAAAAATTAAATTCAATCCAAAAAGATATGCATCTTGAGATGCTGTTATATGTTACATCATGAGACTTTATATCATGTACGAGTATCACATATTGTACATCCTTGGAATGAGAAAGCTGAGTTCTCATCATTTTCTTTGTGATATGGGGCAAGCCAGTTTCTGTGAATCTCATTTCTCTCATCTCTTAAGAAAGGATAATATTTGATCTACATACTTTGCCTAGCTGTTGTAAGGATCATATACAGTATGGTAAGAATAAAATCACTTTTTAAGTAATGTACATAAAAAAGGAGTTCCATCTCTAGCACAAAGTCAGGCTTGACTAAGACACAAGAAGCTTATTATTTAATGCATAAAAAAAGTATGTTGTCTGCTTTATAAAACAGAGCACTGCATATGAAATAACCAAAATACAGTAATTAAAAGTGATACAGAGGCGGGTGTAATCAACTCAGTCTGAGGGGATGGAGATTTCATCAAGGACCCAATACCTGAGCTGCATTTGGAAAGCAACTTTCACAGGCTTAACCTTTTTCTCTTTGAGAAAAAAGGATACCATGAATAAAAGCATGGAAATAGCAAAGAGCATGTTTTGGGAACCACAGTAAATCAGGGTAGCGAAAATCTAGCAGTACTGGGGGTGGGAACGGGGTAGGAGTTGGGGGGTCAGGTTGAGAGTAGATTGGATGAAGTGTGACTCTGAATGAGGCCAAACCTTAGAGCCCACTGTGTGCTAGTGAGGAACTTGGACATACTCTGTAGGCCTGGCTCATCACTGGAGTGACCCAGCGACTGGAAATTATTATTAGCCTCATCTCGGACCTTCTGAATTGGAATCTTGGCTGAGGAATGAAGTGGGTG
>NW_017731509.1:220163-308491 GCF_001890085.2 Hipposideros armiger | reverse complement strand
AATCAATTCATATTAATATAAACAGGGAAAGAGAAACCGGCAGGTGCAATTTATGGGGAAATATTAAAGACAACCAAAGGCAAATACCCTAGTGTAAGTAACAGAAGGGAAGTTCTCAAAGCCAAAAAATCAGCCAGCTTTTCCCTCAGGGAAGATAAATAATGTCCTGTGATCACTGAATGTCATCATCAAAAAAGACACAAACAGCTCTGCTCTGTGTGTCCATAGTTGGTTGCAGTAACTGTAAATCTTGGATTTCTTATAAAAGTCCTAGTGTTAAGTATTCAGCATTGTAGCCATGTGCCCAGCTCTGTGTCCTTGTTTTTTGGGGAAATGTAGTTACTATCATTTTAATCCCTACTCTGTTTCTAGTTGTATTTGGCTTTATGTAAATCATTTACATCCTGAGTTTATTACAGTAAACAGAGTTTGATTTGTGAATAGATAGATCTGCATTTTTGTCCGAAGTTCTTCCATCTGATATTTGAACATGTTTCTTAAACTCTTGGAACCCTAGTTTCTACTTGTAACATCTATTTACAAGATCATTATGAGGGTCAAAGAAGCTAAGTTAGATAATATACAAGAACACTGGTGCCAGACGCATAGTAGGCCCTCTGTAAAATCTAGTTACCTTTTTCCAACTGCCTTTCCTCATTTTGAAGATGGGAGCAATAGGGGAGAAGCACTGACGTGGTCAGCATGTGGCCCCTGAGCAGCCATTTTCTGTTCCTGTCTTCATGGCAAACATTCTGATTGATCACAGCCTTCCTTTTCTTAAAACCAGAAGGAGCCTCGAAATCCTTCCCAACACAGAGCCCTGAGCTCTACCAGCTGCATGGATGTGACTTTTGAGATGAAACCTATTTATTATTCCTAGACTGGTTAATCTCTAAGGTTGCAGCTGAGACAATCTGAGCCCATAATAAATGGAGCTTAATTTCCAAAACCATACAACTGAGTGGAAGACAAGTTTTTCAAAGCTAAGAGGGTATAAGCAATAAGACGTGGAATGAAATAGCCTGCTTTTGGAGCCTTTTGGGAAATCTTGAGCTTGGAGATAACATTGGAATTGGTCTTTGTAGTAGGCAGAATTATGACCCAACAAAGGTGTTTATGTCTTCATCCCTGAAACCTGTGAATATGTTATCTTACATGGCAAAATAGATTGTAAATTGTGACTAAGGACCTTGAAATGAAAATATTATCCTGAATTATCTAGGTAGGACCAATATGTTAACAAGGGTCCTTGAAAGAGAGGGAGGGAGGCAGGAGGCATGTAAGAATCAGAAGAGACGCAAGGATGGAAGCAGGGGTTGGAGAGGCCTCAAACCAAGGAATGCAGGCAGCTGGAAAAGCAAGGAACTAATTTTCACCCAGACCCTCCAGAAGGAATGCAAAATGTCAGCCCTGCTGACAGTTTGATTTTAGCCTTTTTATACCCATTTTTAGACTTCTGACTTCTAGAACTATAAAATAATAAATTTGTGTTGTAAGCCACCAAGTTTATGGTAATTTGTTACAGCAGCAACAGGAAACTGATACACAGGTCCTGAAAGAAGAGTTTTGATAAGACAAATAGGGACAATTTGGGGGCATGGTAGACGATGAGCAGAGGCTTAAATGTGAGAATAAACAAAGTATATGGTTTGGAAGTATGGGTCCTGACCAATTTGAAGACATGGGACAGACAGGCTGATGACAAGAAGGAACATAGCTCAACAGTTAAGCCCTTGGAATGGCGTGACAGCCTGAGTTTAACTCCTACCTGTAATGCTTACTAAGTAACCTTGGTTTAGTTATTTAACTTCATGAACACTATAATGTTATCTAGAGAATAAGAACAAGCAATGTTGCCTACAGCAGGTCCTCAAATGATATTGTCTCATTACAATATTGATGAAATGCATAGAAACTTTACTCTTGTTTATACCAATTAGCCTGTGGTAAAATTGGTTTCATTATTAGTCATTTCACTTGAAGTTACAGAACCTATCAAGGACGTTAAGTAAGGACTTACTGTACTTCATTGGGTTAAATGAGATACTAGAGTGTCTAATACTGAATAAGTGCTTCATATTGGAAGCTGCTTTTTTTATAAATGAAAGACAAAGTTTGAATTGCCAGTTTACTAGATTATAGAAAATTCTGAATACCAGAATGAGGTTAAGAAACTTTACTCCCTAGACATTGAGCGACAATTGGAAGATCTGAAACAGGAAAGTAACTTAAAAATACAAAAAGACTCCTCTGGTAAGTTAATATGGCAAAGACAAAAGACAGGACAATTACCTATTGATGGGAACATTTAAAAGATAGAGGTTGATCTTCACATTAATATAGAGAAAGTGAGGCAGACATTGGCCAAGCATCCTGGCTGGCTCTAGTGGCTTATTAGAAGGGCAAAATGGTGTAGTGGAAACATCACTAGCCTGGGAGTTAGGAGATAATGAGTGGGTGTGTCAGCCACTCATTACTACTTTGATCAAGCCCCTAATGTATGTGCTTTTGGGTTCCCACTGGTGAACTCAAATATTCCTCACGGCTCAGCATTTGCTGAGGCTGTGCTATTTCTGAGTCCTACTTCTCTTGGACTTATCATCTCTGTGAACCTGAGGTCAAATGATTTATCTTCAGAAAACTGCAAGGATAAAAGAGCATTCCTGAAAAGCAAATTAGTTCTAATTGCTATGAATCTCAGTGGCTATTTAAGCCCTGCACTTATCAAATAATTAGATCTTTTTACAAAGATGTGAAGACTAGCTATAAGACATTGAAAAGGTGTAAATCAACATGTAAATACCGTGTTTTGTGTGCAATTAGATAGTCCTGTCTATGCTAAATGTCTCCTGAGTGGCATCTTTTCATCAGGGCCTTTTGCCTAAAACAAGCCAGGAAAAGGGAACTTTTCTCCCATGCTCTGCTGTTCAATCAAGATTTCACAGTAATGTATCCTGCTCATGAAAATGACACAATTATTAGTGCAACAGAATTACTCTCATTAGGTAGAAAATTTCCATTAAAAGTTGATCAAATATCACGTGAAAATTAGCAAAGGGTAAATGATTTTGAATAGTTTTAGGTCAAAAATTTTCCCAATAATAAGTGGAAACAATGCTTCTGCCTTTAGCCACTAACCCAGGGCCTAATCTCCACTATGGTACAAAGTGAGATGCCGGTGATAATTTGAAGAGAACTGCTGCCATCAGTAGTCAAGAGTCAACGGCACACATATAACACTAAAGGAGGTCCATTAACCCCCTTATTTATAGAAGAGTAAATAAATGATACAACAATGAACAGGGAAGGCTGCAGACAGTCACAGGTGTTATTTGTATTGCCCAAGCATCACTGAACCCTCCAGCATTTTGAGACCTTCTTGCTTTAGTATCTAAATAAAAGAACTCCAGACCCCAGTCTCATAAAACGTGAGAAGTCCAATACCTTGCTAGATGTTTGAGTATTCCCAGAGTAGGGGAGTGTTTGTTCATTTTTACCTTGGGTATTTTCCTCTCTGTTCCTCATTTTGCTTACCTGTCAGGGTGGATTAAAATACCTCAAGAGTTGTTGGGAAGATAAAAGAAAAGAATGTACTGAACTCCTTAGCACAATGCCTGATGCACAGAAAGAGCTCCACACACATTAGCTATGTAGCACTATTTCCTAACATTTGAATAAGACGCCATGGTTTAAAAGTATTCTTCTGGGTTTATCAGCTCAAAACATCCCTGAGAAATAGGTAGGATAAAATTTTATGCATACTTTACAAATAAGGAGACAAAGGTCTTAGAGAAAATGAGCAACTTTACCTGGATGTGAGCAAAAATTAAAACTGAAGTAGACTACCAGCCTCACTTGTTTTTGACCTTGCATTTGCTTACAGGTAAATTACATTCACCTGAGCAGGACCTTTGTTCTTTAAGGAGGCCCTCTTAGAGAAATGTTCTAGAAATAGAAAAGGTGGGCTGCATGGACCCCATTGCGAGGATTTAGAAGACTAAAATAGTGGTGGGAGGAAGAAAGAAAGGTTTCATCACTGGTTGTAAATTCCCAAAGGGGGGAAAATAATTGAAGAAGTGTTTATGATAGGAAGCTATAATTAGGAATAATAGAATGAAATTAAGGAAAGGGGAATAACAAGTTTATAATAAGGTTCCAGTATGAGGTATTCAAATTTAATTGTGTTTTTTAAGTAATGTCAGACTCCCAGATGCTGTAGCGATGAAGACTGTATACAAATGGGTGCATAAATAAATGACTTTATAACCCACACAATCAAACTGGTGCATCTTATAAGCCAAGATGCCATTTTGCATCTGCACATTTAGAACTGGCATAGCAATATGCAAGAAAGAAAAAAAAAATTCCTATTGGGCTGAGAATGTGATTGTTTCCTGTTTCTCATAACTTACTAAGAGAAATGGAAAAACCCTTCCTCCTCCACCAAAAAGTAAAAATAAAAATGCCAGCCTCTTCAGTTTATTAGATTTGCATATGTGGTGATCCATTTTTGAGTTGAAGCATCACACACTAGGAGGCTAATTTAGCCAATAGAATGCTACGATCAACCATTTCAAATGCATTGTTCAGATCTTCAGAGACCTAAGGAGCAAAGGCGAAAAGATATTCACACTAATTTTTACGTCTCCCACACTGCTACAGAGACATAGCGAATTCAGAACTAGCGCTGCAGGAAATGTGCAAACTTGAACAGGGTGCCCTGCTTTTCTCTTACTGGCTTCTCTGTGGAAACACATTATGTGGAGTTCTTTGCTTTAAAGTCATTATTTTTCATTAGACAAGCTGCTGCTCTTATCCAAAAGTTAATAGCCGGGATATGTCCGGCGGACCCAACACATATAAACATAAGTTTCACAGTTATTAATACCAGTAACAATTTGAGATAAAATAAATGACTGCACTGTGGCATTTGCCATTCACACAATAGCAGAGAAGTGTGCTACTGATTTGTCTCATGAAAAGAGAACACACACATAGGCGTGTGCACATGCACACTGAACCCATAATAGTCCATTGCTGATGACTACCAAATACATCATGGCAACTAAATGGAATTTTATGTACATAGGTATCAAAGTCTGATTCATGACATAAAAAGAGGAATTATGATACAATACAAAGCACAACTCTGGGAATTTGAAGGGCTTAAAGCAGTACTGACAATCGTATTATACTCTTCCAGATGGTAAGGACCTATGCACAAAACTCTCTAAAATGCTTGCAGAATTCTTTCAGCCTTTATATTTCCAGTGGGAATTGTGCCACTGGTCACTGGTTCTAATGCTAACGTGGGTCAACTCTAGGCTAGCCCTGGTCCCATGCATAACAGGATTTTACCATTCTTAGAGAGTCCCAAGGTACATGGGCATATTAAAGTCTCCATGGAGCTCTGTAATACATGGACCACATATCTCAAAATTCTTTGTGCACCAAACCCTTTCCATTTGACTTACTAATCAACATTCTGCATAACAGCATTTAATGAATATTAGTTTGGAAACAAAGACTTAATCCTCCCCCATACACAAACACACATGGAGAATGTTCGTTATTCAATAGAAATAAGGCTGCTCCCATATCCCTGCAAGATGCTCAGATGGTTAGAGAACTGTAGCCACCTATGGACCCTCCCGCTGTGCATTCTTCCATTGAACCACCAGCCTGGGGCATTTGCTAGCCTCGCCTGGGTCTTTTGGGCTTCTCTTCTTGTTCTGTCCCAGTAAACTTCAATTATCTAATGAATTTCCAAACCCCACTATTGTTGGGGCATTTTCTGTCCTTCCCATAAGAGCCTTCACATATAAGTACAACAGAGTCAACTAATATGGCAGACACCGAAGCTTCCTGAGAGCAGCAGTCAGCGCTCTATCACCGGAGCTTAACCAGGTGCCTGTCACAAGACCCAGGCTTTCCAATAAGGACTGCATTAAGTGAAAACCACCAGGGCTTTTCACGCATCCATTAAGTTGGCTAGAACTGTGGCCAAAGATCTTCTGACCAGTGTTTTCAAAGCTTATCACTATCCTCCCAGTTCCTAATTGCTTCATGCTCATCATCAATAAGCATTTATTCAGCAACCACATGAACAGATGAATGCTTCACAGGGCAAGTTTAATTGACTTATTCCCTGCCCTTTCAGAGCAAACAGTCTCAATTTCTTTTCCTGGTAAGAGTGCATAACTTAATTCAGTTGGTAGTATGTGACAAATTGCTGTCATAACTCATATACCTTTTCATTTCAGTAGTCTGTCCCCCTTCCTATCTATCAGGTTCCCAGGCAGATCAGCACTTATTCAACACAGGCTAAAAACATCCATAACTCAGATTGTTTAAAGCATGGCTTAACTGCTTTCATTTTCTGGTTAACTAAAGGTTGTGCTCCAATCTGCTGATCTGCTTTTTGAGAGACCAGATGGTTCTCTGAGCCATCATCCTACGCATCAGTTCTGTGCTGTATGAGAGATGAAGACTCAGGATGTCAGGGAATAAAGGACCTTAGAAAGTGTCTAGTAGCAGTTGTAATAGCAATGGTAACACTTTTTGCTTATACCTTTGTATAAGCTTGTTAAATTAAGAAGTATCTTCTCATTATTTCATTCTCCTCATCACTGCAACCAGCCTATGAGAATGGCAAAAAATAGATACCATTTGCTCAAGATCACATAACAGTAGGACTTGGCACAGATCTTTTGGCTGTAAGTCTAGCACTCTTTCTCTATTGCCTGAAGAAGAAGGTGTGGGGAAACGGGGAGGGGAGAGGCAAGAGACAGGGAGGAGTTAAGAGAAAAATAAAAGGAGAGAAGTGTGTACTTGACTCAAAGTATGTGCTTAAGAAATATTTTTCAATGAATAATGATAATTCTTATATGCATATAAACTCTTCATGCTTTAGTTTCCTCATATTTAAAATGGATACCTTACCACATATTGTAAAGATAAAATAAATTAATATCCCAAAATTAACATGTTATATACATAAAATATGTATCATAGAATTGTACTTGGCACACAGTAGATATTCAATGTCAATCATTACTAAATGCACAGCACTTTACAGGTTACACAAACTTTAAGAATATCATAATTCATCCTTAAAATTGCCCTTTAAACTCAGTGATTATATCCTCATTTTATACATGAGCAAACTGAAACACTAAGAGTTTAAATGACAATATCTGGGTGGAAGTACTTACGTTCCAGCCGAGCCCCAGCTGTGTCCTTCAATTAGCCACAAGTGGAAGTGGAGACGCCACGGTGTAAATGGATGTGTGTCTGTGATCAAGCAGTTAAGACAGGTGCAGGATATTAGGCTACACGTGTGCCAACTGCAGGACAAAACCTTATTTGTCCTTAACTATCTTAATTGTCAGCTTGTTATTTTGAGATTTGTCTCATTCTTTTGATGAGAATAGTTCAGAAAGAATAATCAGCTAAACAAATGATCTCGTTAATCAAGCTCTAATTAACTAAGATTTTACTTTCTAATGACACCATAACACTCGAACACTTTATAAACACTAACTGTAAGGCAGAGACTGCTGGGAATGAACAGGTAAACCAGCCTGAGTCTTCACTGCATGTGTAACTCAAACACTGGTTAACACAGGAAACTACCTCTCCCCATTCTGAAGCTTTGTCTCTTTTTCATTTTTCTTTCTCTACTTTGTTATTTTAAAAACACCAGTATACTTTCTCAAGCCAGGTGGATCGTAACCAAGCTAATTCTCACCAAGAGGGAGCAGAAAGCTCCCGATGTCTCTTTTAGTGTAAGCTTCAATCAGGCCACGTGTCTTGCACATTCCGTCTTGGATGGATGATCATGTGTGCTATGCTGAGAGCTGCCTCCTTTTCTTCAGTTAGGAAGCATTTCCCAGAGTACCGACTGACAATTTGCTCATTGGATAGGATCCTCGATAACTCAGATATAATGTGATCAACATGTCGTTATAGGCTGAGTTACATTGTGACCCTACTGTTTGCTAACTCTTACATCTTTGTCCCCTGAAAAGTTCACTTAAAGCTTTTGAGCCTCAGTTTCCCTGTCTAAAAACGGGGGTAACAATATTTACCTCCATTGTTGGTTGGAGAATGAAACAAGTTCATGCATTAATGAGATTTTTGTCAGTCTAAAATACTGTTATTTACAGTTGAGTGAGCAGGTGTTGAATGCTGACTGCTATTTTTGATTGTGAGGTGTTTGGCAGAAGTTAATTTTAGTCCCTTACTTTCAAAACCGTCAGTGCCTGGAACACTGCTGAACCTCACTGCCAAAGTCTAGCAACTCAGTCTCAAGAGCTAAAAGGGACCATGCTAAATTTAAAGGATTTAGGGAAACTTCATTTAACCTTGCAATAAGATTAAGACCCAGCTCTCCCAAGTTGGTTCTCATCCCTGTCAACATCTCTGCATTTGTCTCTCTGTTAATTTTGTCCTGCTGCCTTGGACTAATACTAAGAGGCATTTAATTATGTTAATTAAAAATACCAGCCAAGCAAGAACCTTAAGAATGCTGCTGCCAAAGGCGGTCTCCAGTTTTAAATAGCCAGAGTGATTTAGGAGTTTTTACCCAACTGCTCTATACATTTGCAGGCCAACAGGTTGGTGCTGTGGAACGGCACAGGGAGTTTGAAAGCCCAGTGGTTTGCAGGTTCCCTGCTGTATAAAGAAGCCATGGGGAGGGGAGTGAGAATGAAGCTGAAGTCATCAGTGCAGTGAGAGATGGTCTGGGGGAAGGCTATTCAACAAGGAAGGGGAATCAAGAGTATTACCTGGGAGTCAGGTGGAGAAGGGTTAGCTGCTGTACCTCACGGTGGTCAGGAGGGAACTTTGGAAGGTGTTGGAGCAGCACTAAGTAGACTGCAAAGTATCATTAGACCAGAATAGTGGCTGGAAGTGTAGAAATGAGGGCATTACCTGGTGGTGAGAGTGGTTACTTACAGGAGTCAGGCTTGTGAGCCATTGGAAAAGGAATAGAAGATGGGGTTCTGTGGTTTTGGATCTGGAGAAAATAACCCAGTTCAGAGACCCTCGGAGAAGCTGCCCAGTCCATATAGTGCCCCATGGTCCAGACTGTGGATCGTGATGAGAGGCCCAACCATGAGCCAGACACATGCTGAGGCCTCCGGAAGCACATGGTAACTTTGTGGCTCCAAATAATCTGTCCATAGCAAAACTGGACTTAATAAGTGAAGGGCAAGGGAGCAGGATCTAGTCCCTTCGCCCCCAACCCCACAACAAGGTATGTGTAGGCAGGGTGGCAGGGCCTCTGCAGCGCTGGATTAGATTTAAAGATGCTTTTGAATGTTCTGAACATGAATGTTCTGAACATGAGGGACTTCCTCTTTGTACTTCAGAATTACAGTCTAGACTATTTTTTCAACACTGGAAATGAAGACATAAAGTCTGCTGTTTTGGGGGGGCAGAAAAATTACGCTCCAGAACCTGATTCTGTCTTTGCCAGCATTAGTTAGCACAGGTTTATTATGGGAGTTACAATAATTTCACAAGGCAATGGCGTACAGGATAATATCTCTTAATAAGCCAAATAAAGAAATAACGTACTCCAAAAAACTGACATCATTCACACTACTGTTCTAGGCAAGGGAAAATGAAGGGACAAAGTCCACATTACACCTCCACAGAGGTGTACCGTTTTGTAGGAGTTGACTCTGGAGAGATGCTGACCAACTCAGAGCTGATTTCTAGCTGCCAGTGCAAAAAACAAAATTCCCTGTTGCTAGAGCGTGTTGCTAGGAAACCAAGACACTGAGGTTAGCTGGTGAGCTGATCTATTTCACCAGGTCCCTGCAAGGTTTCTCACCACTGTCTACGAGGTGTCCCCATGCCAAGGCAAGAGAGGAGCTAATGCCCAAAGGGCTTTGGAGAGTTTTCAGGCTAGCGAAGGGTCACCTCACCCAAACCAAAACTCTGTTACTCCTGACAAACTCTCAGCATTTATAGCCTTAACACCCCCTTTACCATAGTTCCTTCTCCACGTGTTCTTACTGATTAGCCCCCAGCAGTGTACATCATCAAGTAAGCCACTTAGATGCTTATCCATCGACAGCACATGTGGAATGATGACATCCTGACACAAGCTTACTTCATGCTTCTATCAAAGCAAGCTTTTTTATTTTTATCATTGCCATAAACAAATAGGTTAAAACAATTTCACCTCAGTCACAAACAAGTGGGTTTGAAATCATGTAAAATTAATGCATAACAAAGTCTCATGCTAATATAATGTTTATTATATTATAATACTTATTATTTCTGACAACAGAAACACTCCTGATGCTTAATTAAAGCACAGATGCCTCAGTTTATTGAGTCAAATCCCCGCCATTAGGGCCCAAGTGTTCATATCTTTAATAAGCACTACAGGTGACTTTGATATTCACCCAAGGCTGAGAAGCTCGGTGCTTATAGCTTTTTACTCCTTACTCAATAATGTGAAGAGAGTGCAATGTGATAGGTCCATATTTCCTAGCAGTTCAACAATCCTAGCTTTAACACTTTTTAGTTATGAGACTAGGGAAATTACATAACTCCGTTGATCCTCAGATTCCTCAAATGAAAATGGGGATAATGATAGTAACTCCTCATAACATTGATATGAAGATTATTAAAAGAGTTCACATATTTTGAAAGCTTAGTCCAGTCTCTGGCACTTAGTAGTTATTAATAAGTGGAGCTATTATTTGCTCATGCAGTATTAGCTCTTTGTTCTCTTTAGGGCATAGTCGTAATGCAAATACCCCCAAGAGATATAAAATTGTTAAAAGAGGCAGAATATAATTGTGGAAAGAATAAAAGCAGGCTCTGGATTCTAGTTCCCACTCTACTGCTCTCTCTTCTTAGGAAAAAATAAAATATAATAATAATAATAATAATAATAATAATAATAAAATATTTGGCCCTTAGTTTCCTCACTAGTAAACTGATCTCATAAACTATAGGGTGATCTACATCCAGCGATGGCCTGATTGTGTGTACTGCAACCTAAGACTGGCTCTTACATTTTTAAGACATTGTTTAAAAAGGAAAAAAAAAATGTGCCAGGCAACATATGGCCTGGAAAGCCTAATATATTTATTGTGTTTTATGCCTGTGTTTTAAAGGAAACATTTGCTGACCCCTGGCCCTAGAGCAACATTTCTTAAATTTTAACATGCATGTGAATGATCTGGAGGTCTCTTTAAGGTGCAGAGCCTTATTAATAGGTCTGGGGTTGGGCCTGGGAAACTGCATTTCTAAAAGCACCTTGGTGATTCCAATGTTACTCACTGGGGAGCTCATGTTGAGTAGTAAGGGCCTGTTTACTTGGATTTAGTTGGTACGTGGTAAGGCCTGAACTTTTCCTATGTTTGTAAAGCTCAACAAGGTGATCAGAATATGCAGCCAGGGCCTAGAATCACTGATCTTCTTAGGAGCACCTAAACTAAGTTAGGCCTATCAGCTATCTCCTTAGAAAATAGAATCAAGTCTCTGGGAAAATGATTCAAGACAGGTGAGTTCTTCTAGTAGCAATGAAAATAATGATCGATAAAAAGGAAGAGGTTTGGCTGTTAACAGCCTGTAGATAAAACACAGCTGTTTAGTTTCTGCATTTTCATGACCCAGAAGATTTGTCAGGCTTGTCTGTCCCTTATTTTAATAGCCTTGATTCTTTGGAAATTTTTCCCTTTTTTATGTGTTGTTTTTGAGAACCTGTTTTTGAATTTACCCTATTGCTTCTCTGGACCTATAGTGTCTGCATGTGTTTTTTACATCGTCTGAACACACTGGATTTGATTTCTGACTCACCTGAACTGAATAAATATCAACCTCTTATGTTGAACTTAATTCATGGCCCTAACTCCAGATTGAAATTATGGAATGATGGAATCTTAAATGTAAGAGCTGGAAAAGAATCCAAAAGATTACATCATAGTGGTAAGATGCAAAACAATCTCTACTTCCATTTCTATCTTGCCCTCCACTTGCCCTCTCCTATAGCCATACAACATTATGACACAAAACAAACTAATATAATTAGCATTATATGAACTGAAGGATTGATTACTATCCCTGTAATATCAATCAGATGAATGAAAACACTGACAATGAAAACAAAAACCCGCCTTCTGCTTTAGTACCCAAGAGAAAAGCCATAAAAAAGGTCAGATCTGATACATCCCATATTTATATATTTGCCAAAGTTTTTCAGATATAACTTGGACTTAGTAGGTGAAAACTATTTGGAGAGGGTTTTCAGGCCTTCTGGTAGTTTTACAGAAATGGAACTGTTGTGGATGTCTGTGATTTTTAGGCATTTACTTTTTTTTTTTTTTAAGATTTTTATTGGGGAATTGGGGGGATGGGAACAGTGCTGGGGAATTGGGGGAAGGGGAACAGACAAGTTGCTGTCGTTTTGTTCTTCAGTCTAGTTGTGGAGGACGTTGCTTCACTGGCCCAAGTTGGCACCATCATTGCGCTCTTCTCTGGCGAGGCAGATCAGTCGCCGGCTTCTGGACGGCCGCTCACTGTGGCTGCTGGCCGCTCACGCTGGCTGCTGGCTACATATGGTAGCCCATGGCAACCCACTGCCACAGGGGCTGCAGCCTACGCCGTCGCCGGCGACTCACGGCAGCCCAGCTCCAGGTTGAGCTGTTGTTCAGCATCTTAGCTGTGGAGGGCAGTGTCACTGGCCCTCATATGTGGGATCCGAACCGGGGCCCTCTGGATCCCAAGCAAGTTCTTAACCATTGCGCCACTCAGCCGGCCCAAGGCATTTACTTTTATGGCCTTGAATTGACCAAGTTAAGGCTGACATGAAACATAATGTCATCAACCTGAAGAAGGTGGAAATAGGGACAAAGATCAGGTAAACAGAGTCATAACCTTTCACTGTGGTGGCTGGGAAGAAATGCAACATAATAGAGGTGACCCTTGGGCAGCATCAAGGGAGATGTAGGGGTGATAGCAATAAGAAGAACTAAACCGATTTGAGCTCCAAATTCCAAAGCCATGTTTGACCCAAACCCTCCCAGCGGTGGCCAGTAACCACTGCGCAGGTGAAAGCAATGCATGTGGCTGTGAAGCAGATGGATCAAGGTCCATGTCTCCCAAAGTCCGCTTTTAATTTATGGTCAGCAAAACGTTATTGCATCGCCTTAAGTTCCCCTCTATAGTACCTGCTAATGTATATATGCCACAGACCAAGTCAAAACTCCAGTAAAAGTTATCATTGGCCATAGACTGTCCTTTGTCATCATTAGACAAAGATGATGGTCTGTGTCCACTGAGTGAAGGGTTATGTTTTATAAATAAACCAGTGGTCTCAGCCCATGTGTAGTGTGCCCAAAGTAACTGTGAACCATCAGCATGCTTTGGAATGGGTCTGTTGTCAACACAAACATGATGTGATGTGTTGTCACATGGATGTGTTTGTTACATGACTTATAAGTAAAAAAAAGAAAAAAAGAAATAAACCAAAACAACAAAGCCACCAAAAGCTGTTGGAGATATCTGGACTTAGAGAACTTAACTTATGGTTTAGAAAAGGAAAAATATCAGGATGTATTTGGAAAAGCTCTTGTGTTTTTTTTAATTTTAATTAAAAAATATTTTTGTTTCTTTGTTTTTAATCTTTATAATCTGGAATCAGCAAAAAACCTTTTGAGTAGTCCATAAATATAGCTTTGTAATTGGACAGGACTCACTGATCAGTTTTCAGTTAAGTACGTTCACGTTTGTAACAACTAGTGAGCGCATATGTACTTGTGCTTCCTTCTAATGGTAAGATTTGCAACTTTTGTCATCTCCTCTCCCTGTGACTCAATTTCCTTACCTATAAAGTAGGGATGGTGATAATGTCCTCCTTAAGGATCACAGAATGGGTTCACAAATGATAATTATTACCTCATTCCTACACTTCTTTCTCTGGGATGAAATCAGCAACCTGAATAAGCCAGACATCAATTCTTCTATTGCCATGTTCCCAATTGTAGTGTGTCCTAAGTCACACAATTAGAAGTGATTGGAACAAGAACTTGAATCTAGATCTATCAACCTCCACAGCCCAGGACTCTGCTCTTTCAAATTCTTGTCTCTGCACTTTGGTAGTTAGGGCTGTGAATTGGTGAGGAGGAGTGATAGCTCTTTTGTTTGTAGCAAGATTTAGCAGACAGGCAAGCCATTCACAGAGAGTCAGAACAGCTCAAAAGCCCAGTTCAGCAGACATTCTCCGCAGTTACCTGCAGCCTCAGTAGCGTGCTTAGAACCTGGTCTCTAACATCTGTCAGTGAAAATGGTTTTAAGAAGGGAGCTGCTAAACCCACGGCAACATTGCACTCTCAGAGAGGGCGCCAAATAAAGCAGCTCCGCAAAAATGGTTTAAAAACCTTAATCTTGCCTAAATTGAGACCAATTTGTTTGTTGTGGGCATCAAACCTAATGAAGCAATCAGAGGTGACTAACTCAATGCAGAAGTTGTCCTGCAGGCTTCCCACTGTGGAGAAGCCCACACTGCTGTTCTATAAAGGACTGTTTCTGACAGCAGGTAGGACACAGTTGAGGCACCTGCTGAACACACCTGTACCAGCTCTGCAGGATTTGTGTATGATGTATCTATACAGGTGTTGTAACACAGGGATGAACAGAGAGACCCCTGGATGATACAGTGACATTCTAGCTAAAGGAGAAACGTTAGTGGGGAAAAAGAAAAGTGACCAACAGATTGAAAGCAAAGGTCTTCGTCCCATAAGGATATTGGCTCATTATGACTCTTGTGTTTCTAAATCTGGACTTTTTCCCAGGAGAGAATCGACAAGACAATAACGTAAAAACTAGGAGGTCTGTGTCTCCTTAAGATCCTGGAGGTGAAGAATCAGAGCGTGATGCAACCACAGCAGAGGTAGTGTTCAGATGCACTAGAGAAGAATGTTTGAACTAAAGGGACTTCCTGAACCTGTCCATGCTTCAGGGAAAACACTCTGAATGCACTCCCATGCCTCAAATACTCCCTCAATAAAGGGAATAACGTTAGGTTGTGGGTGAGGTTAACAAAATTTTCAGAATAAAGATGCCCAGACACTCTGTGTCTGGAAAGCAATCAACTCACTTAATGTTTAATATGGGTGTTGTTACATGGAGTTTCATGCAAATTAAGTATGTTAGCATTGTTTGGTGGCAAGAATACTCGTATTTGTCCTGCGTTTCAGATATTTCCAGGAGTGCCGAGAAAGCAAAAATTGCTGCTGCTTGGCAATATTCCCGAAAGCTAATTACCCAAGAGAGGATTTATGAAAGGCTGTATGGATTATTCTTCTTCACATGCTTTTGCAAAGATGAGGCTGCTGCTTGTGGTTTTTCTTAAACTTCTGTGCCTCCATACATGATGTTCCTTGGGCTGAGGCTGTCACTTGCCCTTGTCTTTAGATTTTCTTGAACATATCTACTTATTTTTTAAAACTCAGATCAACTGTCTCTGAGCCTTTTATGATTCTGCTCTGCAAAATAGGACACAGTCATTAATGCTCCTCCACCTAGCCCCAACCTGGTAAAGTAGCAACTCTTCTTGTGCAGGACAATGTCTTATTTTTTGGGAATCTGCAATACCTAGAAGAATTCAGAGAACTTAGATCTCATTAATTTTCAGTGAAAAAGAAAGAGAAGGAGGGAGGGAATATCATTACCCAAGAAGGTAAGAGAATTGCATAATTCTGGAAAATAAAAATATTTTATGGAGAGGAAGCTAGTGTGAGACATGGAATCAGAGAACACAGGCAATGAGAGCACAGGGCACATAGTAGTTCCTCAAAGATTTACTTACTGAATATTGGTTGAATAAATTATAGACTACCTTTCAGAATTTGGAATAAAATAAAATAAAACACACCTGGCAAAGACTCTGACTTCAGAAATTCTGTGTATCAAGAGAATTTTCTCGTAAACATCAATTCATCTTTGTACTGCTAAAGCAATGGCAACAGCAAATTTTCTTCCGGAAAGAATGCCTGTCAAACAGCTTACATTATACACTGACTTTTCTTGCTGGAATTAATTTTCGGGGGTTAGACACTTTTTTAAATCTCTTTAGCCCATGAAAGTACATTGTCCACATAAACATCTCTAGGCTCATAAGTAAACCAGAAGCCCATACTTAAGCAATTAACCATGAAAATAGGAAAGCCATCAGAAGCACAATGAGTCGGATCGGCAGATCGCCCTTTCCACGCTGCAGAGAAGCATTTCGTCCTCAGCTGTAATGTGCATCTCCAGGAGGCTCTCATTTTTGTCAGAATACTCCTAGTGTATGCTTCTTCAAGACTCCCGTGTTTAATCTACTTCACTTAACAAGAGAAGGAGACAGCTCCCCTTCACCCTCTTTCTTTTCACACACTGCCTCCGGCCCCCGTGTCAAGGAGATGCCAGTACAAAAGGAGAGCACGAAAAGGAGATGTACATGAAATAGCATCACTTGGTCCCACCTACCTGTGCGAACTGTGGCTTTTTACTTTTGACCCACATCTTCAGTTCCAATCTTATTAACCTCCCCCACTTCTTTATACTTTCACACCGTATGCTCAGCTTCTTCCTCTGTACTTCTGTTAACACTATTCATTCTTTCTCAATCTATCTCTATCTCTATCTCTATATCTATATCTCTAGATCTATCTCTATCTCTGTCATCTCTATCTATCTCTGTCTCTATCTATCTATGATGTCTGTTCTCCTCATATTGCCCATCCTTCAAGACCCAACCCAAACCCCACCTTATATCTATGGAGCCTCTCCTGATGACCCTTCCTCCCTAACTTTTGTCCTGAGTTCACATACATACCTAAGAATAAACACCATAATAAAGTCAATCTTCCTTTAATCGTTCTTTATTACACCCTAGCATTTCATAGTGAGCCCTTGTGGCTTATCCTGTCATTTATGCTGTTTATATGCTCTTAGAAAAACAAATCTAATTTCAGCACACAGGTATGCCTTTAGAAAATGATTAATTGTTTACTAATTAATTATTTCCATCATTCACCTCTGAAGGATGAATAACAATCCTTGACTGGAGGTAGAACTCACATAAATACATACACACATACATATATGTATACAAATTAGTTATGAGGAAAGCAAAGCAAAGATTATAGAACATCAAGGTTCAAATCCAAACTCTGTCATTTACTATATTTATAGCCTTTAAAAATTACTTTTGACCTTGGTTTTCCAATCTTAAATGAGAAAATATCTGCCAAAAAGCCATTTCCATCACTGCAAAATGAAGATAATCCTAGTACCTACCTTATAAGTTTACTGGTGTGAACTTAATGAGAAAAATGAAATAAAATGAAATATTTCAGAGTTGTGCGAGGTGCATAGTAGGTGTTCAATAATTTTGTTATCATTATTACAATATTATGGGTAATAAGTGTGTGATGTGTATAAAGCATCTAATGTATTATTTGGCACATGAGAGAGCCTCAATAAGTGATAATTCTCTACCTTCTGCTTTCTTCTTTAGGTGCTCCTTTTCCTTGTAAAATTTGACAACTCCAGCTGGTTTTCAGTTAACTTACAGTGAATCTTTTTCCACATCATTTTCTCAGCAGGAAAATGGCTGATGGCTTATTGAACTCTCTTAATAAGCTTAAGACTGATTGCACAATGCTAGGGAAAGATGATGTGCCAAATAGGTCCAGTCTTTGTTCTATAATATCGATGGAATAACTACCCTACACCAGACCGCATTTCAGCACTGGAAGTATAGCAGTGAATAAGACAAACAAGCATTCTCTCTGTATTCCCTTTTCAGTAGGAGAGAGAAATAGTAATCAAATAGTCAGAAGATTAACAATTTCAGATATTGACAAAGATAATGAATAATGAAAGAAAGCAATGTGTCCTAATGTGACAAGAGAGGGTAGAGGAAACAAGATACGGTGATCATGGAAGCCCTTCCCGGGGAGGTGACATTTGAACTGAGACCTGAATGACGAGAAGGATCATAGATATAACAATCTAAAGGAAATGGTTGTCTGGAAGGAGAGAACAACAGGGTGGAAACACCGAGGCAAGAAAAAGTGTTGAGCTCACGTTACGGGTATAATAATAAATTGATAAGGAATAAGTCAAAGATGATAATGATTTCACTCCAGGGACATGTGAGTTTGGTATATTTTTAATCAAGCTCTGAGTTCTAGCTATGAACCTACTCCTGGCAAGGGCATGTTAGATGCTAGTTCACACTGTGTATTTGGCAAGATCGCCATTCATGGCCTGGTACCAAATCATTTCTATTAGACAGATGAACATCAGGCTCTTCTTTTTATAGCCATTTTTTTCTCCTTTAGGACAGAATGCTGTAAGCCCACATTTCCTTAATCAGCAAGATTCCCCACCCAAGACCTTAGTTTCAGAATTACATCAATAACCATTTTCCTGTGATGGCCCATCATATTTAGAATCTAATTCATTGGTGTTTTTACAGCTGATTAAACTTTTCACTCTGCTATATCTTAGCTATAATGTGTCAACAGTTTTGCCTGCATTAATAAGCTCCTAATGCAGAGATGCCATAATTAAGCATCTTATTTTGACAGAATTGTTAACAGTACTGGTATTTAGAAGGAGAAAAAAAAGGAGGGAGCAAAAAAAGCAATTTATTTTACTAATATTTAATGTTTATGTGTAAAGTAGATGCTAAATACCTGTATGTCCCATGTTCTGCAAATAAGTGCATTAAAATTGCCTGCTGTAATATTTTATGTTATCAGTGTAAAGTGCACTTATAAAATCATGATACAGTTGATTTTCCTTCTAAAAAAATTAAAAAGCCTTGTTCAAAGCCAAGGTCTAAAACAATTAGTGAAAATTTGATCTATTTAACATTTATTTATTTTGTTAGTATATGGATGGAGAATTAAATTAAATAAAAAATTATTGGTAACATACTATGGTTAAGGTACTACATCAAATATTTTAAGGGATTAAGAAAAATAATTAGCTGTAGATCCTTCCTGCCATGGGAGCTCATAGTATAAAAGACATAAGATATAAACCTGAAAGACTATAAACCATTGAACAGAAAGTGATTTTTTATAAGAAAAGTTTGAATAAAATATGATAGTTTAAAGTCAGTACTGATTAGGTTTCTTCGAAAGCACGGGATTGGAACAGAATATTTATTTATTTATTTATTTATTTATTTATTTATTTTATTTTTTAGCTGAGCCATCCTGCCATCTGTTGGCATCTCAGCAGCAACTCAGCTCGGGCACATGTGGGAATTGAACTGGTGACCCTGTTGCTCAGAGTGCACACTCTTGAATGAGCTCTTAACCAACTGAGCCACTCAGTGGGCCCTGAACAGAATATTTATTGAAAAAAAATTTTTGATTCATCATGAACAAAAGTATAGAGACAGGAAAGTATAAAAATGAATGGATGAAAAAATAAATAAATAAATAAATAAATAAATAAATAAATAAATAAATAAATAAATAAATAAATAAATAAAAATGAATGGAGTACCTGAAATAATTTTGTAGGACTTTACCGAAAAGCTCAATAGTACAAAACATGAAATAAAGGTGGGAAATAGGGTAGAATTTTTAATGTGGACCTGTTATGTGAACAAAGAGGGAGATATGCCACCAGCCTCTTGGTTGGGAGCTCACAAGCCTATCCAGGTAGCAGCTTTTCTTCCTTCCTTCCCTCCCTCCTTCCTTCCTTCCTTCCTTCCTTCCTTCCTTCCTCCTTCCTTCCTTCCTTCCTTCCCTCCCTCCTTCCTTCCTTCTCTCCCTCTTTTACCCCCTCTCTCCTTCCCTGTTCCTCCTTTCTTTTTTCCCTCTTCCTTCCTTTCTTTCTTGTATTCATTCCTTTCATATACGCACTGTTCCAGCTAGGTGCTGGGGTTAAGTAATGTATGAGACAAGCATCATCCTTGCCCTCATAGTGCTTATTATTATTCATATTCTAGTGAGGGAAATAGAAAAACTTAATCATAAAAATCATTAAATCTAAAGCATTATAAATTATAATAAGCATTATTAGGAAAACAAAAAAAGGGAGAAATTAATGTTACCTGCCTCAAAAAAGGTTGTAGAGAAAAGAAAGTTTTTCAGAATATGTGGCATTTAAGCTAAGATATTTTTAAAAAATAAGAGAAGCAAGGGAATATTTCAAGAATATTTGCATTGAAAAAAACAGGAATGGTTGGAAAGAAATCAATTGAGAAAGAGGGAGGCAGGGGCCAGATTATGCAAATACTTAAAATTGGGTTCTAGATGCAATGGGAAATCAGTTCCTGTGAATTATATAATATTAACTGTTCTTGCTGCTATGAGAAGAATAGATCAGTGGGGTTGTGGTTAAGAGTGAAGTTAAGGAGACCAGCTGAAAGGCTATAGCCCAATCAAAAGATGATATTACTATAATATCAGCATGGTGACAAAACTGAAAGAAATGGAAAGATTAGAGATATTTTGGAAATAAAATTAACAGATGATGGGTTGATTTGGAGGTAGGAGAAAAAGAAAGATCAACCAGTTTTGCAGGTCCAGAAGTTGATGTTATAGGTACACCTTGAAAATCTTGGTGGAAAATTGACAGAAATTTTAAGAATGCTGTTAAAATATACTGCCAATATTGATGATAAAAGTGCTGGTGAGGAAGGGAGCAACTGGAACCTTTATTCATTGTTGGTGGGAATGCAAACTATGCATGGAACAGAGTGTGGCACTCTATGGAAAAGAATTGGACAGTTTTTAGTAA
This sequence comes from Hipposideros armiger, assembly GCF_001890085.2. Classification (NCBI taxonomy): domain Eukaryota; kingdom Metazoa; phylum Chordata; class Mammalia; order Chiroptera; family Hipposideridae; genus Hipposideros; species Hipposideros armiger. The sequence continues at coordinate 287,710 of NW_017731509.1, read as the reverse complement.
AGTTAACATACACTTACCATATGACCCAACAGTCATACTCCTGAGTTTTTACTTAAGTGAAATGAAAACCTATGTTCATGTAAAGCCTATACATATATGTTTTATAGCATCACTTTTTAATGATCAAAAACTGTAAACAATCCAACTATCCTTCAAATGGGGAAGGGATAAAGACACTGTTTATCCATACATGAAAGACTATTTAGAAATAAAATAGAATAAACTGGTGATGATGCAACAATATGGATGAGTCTCAACTACCTTATGCTAAGTGAAAGAAGCCAGACTTAAGAAACTATATCCTGTATGTTTACATGTATATGACATTCTGGAAAAGGAAAAAGGTATGTTGAGCAGATAGATGGTGACCAAGAGTTAAGAGTGGGAGAAACTTTCATCTCCTACAAGAGGTTTTATTTTGGGGATGGGAAGTGATGAAGTTGTTCTCTTTCTTCATTGTGGTGGTAATTACATGACTGTGTACATTTGTCAAAACTCATAGGACTGTACATCAAAGAATGATTTTTATGCATATAAGCTTTAGAATAAATAAGAGTCTACTAAAAACAAAAACAAAACACAATTCATATGTTGGAAAGGGTGGAGTTTACTGTACTGGGAGAGAAACTCATGATCCCACCCATGGCACCTCATGTCCTAATGCCTCCTTTCCTGATAGGTAAATAGGAGTCACATTTGATGAGTGAGTCTAAGCCTACAGCAAAGGAGGGTAAATCGTCTTTGAGAATATTTTATCTTAGTCAGGGTCAGACCCAATGGATGTTTCCTCATTCGATTCTAAGCCTTTTGAGTTTAAGAACCCAACATGCTGTTTTTGTTTTGACTAACTTTACTATACACAGTGCAAAAATTATTTCTCAGAACATTTCTCAAATTATACATAATCATGTCCATTGTCATTTGAGCTTAAAGCTATGTAATTTCAATTAATTTAGTGCTTTTTCTGACTTATATGAGTAATAAAATATAGAGTATTATCAGATATATAGAAAATCCCATTATTTTTATTTCCACATATAGTTGGCCAAAACTTCATACTGTTTTAAATTTATTATCACACATATAATGTGAAAATAATATTAATGTATATATTCTACTAATTATGGAAAAAGAACACCTACAAAGCATTTTCCAGTGAAGTTACTTCAAGCTTAAATCTTATTTCAGGAGGGATTGGTACAAAATAATCTAAATAGTTATGGCAATTCTTATAACGAATGTGCTATGGAGACATAGCTTTTTGTCATGAATTAGACTAGAGAAGTTAGTATATTCAAGTGATTTTCAAGTTTTTGTTAAAAATATCAGAATATCCAATGGTAGCAGGAGAGCTATTTTCGATTGTATATTGGGCATAGCTATCTTTATAGGAAAAATGGGTAGGCTGGGTAAACATAATTAGAAACCAGATAGCGGGCTCATCCAAAGTCATTAAAAGTAGGGGACATGAGAAAATGAAGAGGAAATGAGCCTGTGCTAGTTAGGAATTAGAAGTGTCTCATGTAGCTATTAATAGAAACTCTGAGAGCAACTGTGAAAACAGAGACACAACAGTAAAATGACTGCTAAAAATCATATCCAGACTATAATTGCAGCTTACATAGGTTGGTCAGTGTTGCAGACTTAATATTGATAACAGAACTGTGAAATCCAAACATTTAGATAGTCCTGTGGTAATCATTTTTAAAAACTCAAATTTGGGAGCTTGAAAATCTCAAAAATCTTAAACATCCCTGCTTCATATATTTGTGAATGTCTCTTAGATTTATATATTTTTCATGTTGATGGTCTAAAGTAAAATATGTAACTCAAATGTCTACCTATGAGAAGTCTAATAAAAGAGAAAACAAATATCTTCCTCAGACTCCCAAATGTGAAAATGTAGTTCAGAAATACTGAGCATTTTTAAACGTATTATATATTATACATATATATGTATACTTATGTGTAATATAATATAAATATATGTTATAGTGTGGTATAAATTAAGGAATATTAATAAGTATGATTCAACCATAGGACTACAATAACAAAATAAAATCTAATAAATGGCTTTGAAATGCAAAGTTGAAAAACTATCTAATTTCCAACAAGATTGTATATAGCATTATATTTTGAATTCTAGAACAAGTATTTTTATTCCCTGAATGAAAAGTTATCACAGAATTGTTTATTACCATTTTAAGAATTGATTTGGAGAAGCTATGCTCCTGTAATTTAGAATGAGAAAACCAATATTAAAAGAAATAGACCATGTTGCTTTGAATAATATCAAACTAGATGACCGAAATAAATATTAATCAATACTGGGGAAGCATCATTCAGAATATACTCATAAAATCATATTAATGAGGCATTATTTCTGCAAAGTATCTGGATAAGTATGAAACTCCTGATTTTAAAAGCATAGACTTCATAAGCGGTGAATCCAAGTAATTTGGGAATAGCTCATTAAAATCCAAAGCTAGTTAATATTGAAGCTTGCCACAGTTTAAACTTTACTTGTAACATATTTTTTTAATATACTTTTCAAAGCTATTCTTTTGGAGAAAAAAAAAACAAAAAACCGTACAAATATCATCCAAGTTTGAGTAAAATCTGACCTCTTCTTTTCATGCTCTACCAGTGGTTCTCAACCTTCCTAATGCCGCGACCCCTTAATACAGTTCCTCATGTTGTGATGACCCCCAACCATAAAATTATTTTCGTTGCTACTCTATAACTGTAATTTTGCTACTGTTATGAATCGTAATGTAAATATCTTTTTTGTTTTCCGATGGTCTTAGGCGACCCCTGTGAAAGGGTCATTCGATTGCCAAAGGGGTCGCGACCCACAGGTTGAGAACCGCTGCTCTAGACCATGTCAGTTTAGTCGTTCATCTATTGTTGCTGGTAGGTCAGGTTTTAAACTTTCAATTAATGTTGGCCCTGCGTATCCAATGGTTCTTCATCCACAGATTCAAACAACTGCAGATCAAAAATATCCGAAAAAAAATTTCAGATGTGTGCTATGTAATTTGGCCTATGATGGCTGGTTCTGTACTAAACATGTAGAGACTTTTTTTTTCTCATCATTATTCCTTAAACAATACCTATTACAACTATGTATGTAGCATTTACATTCTATTAGGTATTATAAGCAATCTAGAGATGATTTCAAGTATATGGGAGGCTTGTGTAGGGTATATGCAATACTATGCCATTTCATATAAGGGACTTGAGCATCTGTAGGTTTGCTATAGAGGTGTGGTTGTGGAACCAAACCCCTGTGGATAACAAAGGATGACTGACTGCATTGTCCTTCAATGACAAACCCTGAATAGAAGACAGCTACATCCCTCTTGACTGCAATTAGCAAACTAGCAACTTGGTGGGCACCATGCCAGCCCCCTTATTGCCTTCCTACCATGCACAAGTCCAAAAACAGACACCACTCTGAGATACTGCTTTCTTATCTCCATTCACACTTCTATGAGATCAGTCCTGTGATACAACATTTAGAATGAAATCTTTATGAAGGCCACTCACAGTGTGATATTAATAAAATAAAAGAGAGCTATCATTGCACCGAGTGAAAGACCCCTTAACCTGTCCTCAACTATGGTAGGACTGAGGCCTCAGTCTCTGTAATAAAACCATAAGCTCTTATCCAACTCTAACTTTCTTATACTGCAATCTACATTCTATGCCCTCAGTGTCTTCTTAGCAAGTATCTCAGTGAGCGTCTTTCTAATAAGGGACTTTATTTCTAAACCTTCTAGTCACCAGCACTCTATTCTCAATGACAGAACACCTAAGGGCTGAGGCTTCCATTTACTTTGCCTGCATAGACAATTATCCTAGAACTTAAAAGCCTGTATTGTTTCACCAAGCCTCGAAAAACTCCCTTTTCATTAATTTCTAGATAATTCTAGTCATCGTTTCTCAAAACGTGAGATTATGTACACAGCATAATCTTAAACAATGCTCCTTAGAAAGTAAACAAACAAAAACGGATTCTATGATCAATAAGATTGAAAAATGCTACCTACCATAATTTCAGCCTCCCAGTTTGGAAATCCATAATGCATTTTAGCATTCTGAAATTATGTGAAACCCCACAATAGAAACACTTTGAACTTTAAATGCTTCAACATTTGCCAAATTCATTCGACTAAGAGAGCTCTCCTTCTTTTGAAAACACCTACCAATATCCTTCTGGATCTAGAATTCTGAAAAGTATGCTTTGGAAAATGCTGTTATATGGTTTATTATTATTTTTATCTGTCTTTCTAATTAATTTTAAATCACGATGCTATACATGAAGGCTACTCACCAATTCTTCTCATTCTCCTTTTAGGACCACGTGGGGCTTTTATGTCTCTTTCCCCTTAAGTTAGGCATGTCCATGTGACTGTTAAAATTCATGAAATATGATCAAAAGCATGTCATTTTCAGGCAGAAGCATTTAATTCCTGGTGCAAGTCTATCCAGAGTGTTCCAACCACATAATGAAGAAGTCATTATCATTCCTATATTGTGAACGACAAAACTAATTTTCAGAGAAGGCTAGGACAAGATTCTCATTTATGTGCTGCAAATCCCATGCTTTTTCTACCACACCTTGCTGTCTGAAGTTGATATTCATATCACATTAAGATTCACCTATCATCTTATAAAATGAAATGCAATCCCTTTAATGAATTTATTTCTGCATCCATTATTCATGTGAAATTCAGGACACGACTCCACCTAAAGTTATGGTTTCATTAGTGTAAGTGGCTTGAGTTAAAGCCAACATTACTTATTTTCCAACAAAAAAATAGGTATCTATGTAGTTCTTCCTCTGAGTTAATATAAATATGATGAAATCTAATATTCCCCAGTATTATTAATGTAGCTCAAACCATGGAATTAATAGAGTGAAGGGTGCCATGATGTCTCCTATATTCCCCTCTTAGAGCATTAGGTGAGTAGTCAAGAGATTTGGATTTCTGCTCTGCTTTTTCCTCTCACTTCCTTTATATGTTTGGGAAAGTCATGAAGCTCTTTAAGTTGTAATATCCTCATTTGTAAGATGAGGATAGTAACACCTGCTTGGCAAGCCACACAGGTTATTTTTACTTATACACTCATGAAAATTAAATGTGGGTACATGAATTAAAAACAAAAACAAAAACCCATCACCACTTCATACCAAAGAAGACACTGTAAATGTTCAGTATTATATTATTCTCTTCTAACTCACTTTCTTCCTCTATATTATTTTCTTCCAAAACACTTATCATAACCATTTTCATTCTCTTCTATATAATCACCAAAAAAGTTAAAATTGCCCATCATTTCAATAATATTTTTAGCAATATCATAAACTCTGAACATTAGATGAACTCTACCGGTCATGTCTCATGCCTGAATCCTAGTAAACAAGCACTGCTGGGTGAAAGTCACATAACAAAATAGATTTGAGTCATAAAATGCATAATCACCACTCTCAAGTGGGTCTTCAACACCACAACCTAAAACTGAACCATTTTTTTCACATTTTCTCCCTAACTATTTTAAACATTACCAATTCTCCTAAAACTCTGATATACCCAACTGAAATCATCCAATTGAACATACATATATGCCTCTACCCAGTAGGTAAACCTCATTTTTCACTTCCCAGAGGAAACTTTTTCAGAACAAATGCACTGAGTCCCTATTAATTACCAGACATTGTTCTAGGTTCTGTGAATACAGTGATTTAATAGACATAAAATGTCCCTGGTTTCTTGTCTTTAGGTCTAAAGAAAAAAATAGATAATAAATATACAAACAGATTTCAAATAAATATATGGATGATTAGAGTAAGTAATAGAAGGGTAGGCAGACATAGACTGATTGGGATGATAAATTCAGGTACTGATGTGTTATAAAGACAATAAGACAGGGTAATAAGGTAGTTACAAGGACACATGATACACAATAATCAGTAAAAGTCCTTCTGAAGAGGAGTCACTTGAGCAATGAGGCAGAGAGTACTAGTTACTTATCTCAATATCAGTACTCCCTTTCTAGTAATAGAGCTCCAATTTTTTGTGGGTGCATGGCCACCAAGAAAAAAGTAGTACATTTCCTGTACTCTTCTACAGCCAGGTGCCACTATATGACCAAGTTGCAGCCTGTAAGATCTCAGACGTGCCCTTCGGTACTAGTACAAACTTGCCCTTAGCAGCACCCTGTGTTTTGCAAGCTCCTTTTATTCTTTAAGATTCAGCTGTTAGAAAGACTTCTCTGATTCTCTTTTCTGAACTAGAACTTCTCAATGCTCCCAAAGAAACTGTGCAAACCTCTGAAAAATAATTATCACATTATATTGAATTTGTTTGCTTCCAATATTTAAATTTAACTATAAAGTAAATATGCCTTTTATCTCTGAATACCCAGAACATAGCTCACAATATTTAACTTGTGCCATTAAGTGAATAAATAATGCCTATGGTATCCTGATGATTGCCATGTTTTTTAATCAACCAAAAAATGTTTACTCCCTAAATATCCTCAACAAATGGGAGTGCCTATATTGAAATAGTCCTTGATTTTCTTTTTTTCTTTTTTTTTTTTTTGTGACAGTTCAGCTTGGGCCAGGCATCTAACTGCTGTTGCTCAGAGCTCTCACTCTTGAGCGAGCTCTTAACCAGCTGAGCCACTCGGCTGGCCCCCTTTTTTATTTTCTTGTTGCTACATAATTAAAAATTCAGATACAATTCAGATACTTAATGAGCACCCAATCTTAAAAAAAGTTTGCAATATAAGTGGGAAAGTTTATATGAAACAGCATAGTATCATCATGAGTTAGTGTAGAGATGGGAAATACCAGGGTTTCCACCTGTCATTCATTCCTTCTTTGGCAAATATTCTTAACTAATGACAGTAGTTCTACGGAGAGTGGATGTGGCCTTTAGAAGCTTTTGAAATAGTTTTTTTGTTTTTTGTTTTTTTTCTTTTCAGGCAGTCAGTATCAGAGTTGGCATAAGAAATGATATTTTATTATCTATTCATAAGTTTGTACAAGGCGTTAGATAAGAGTAATGCCCTGGAAAGTTCAAGTCAGCTTTGAAGATCGGGGGAGATTAATACTCTGTGGAAGTTTGAGAGCATGGTGTGCATGCTAGGAAAAGAGCACATAGCCTTGTGGCCCAAAGGAAGAGCTTAGTTAGAGAATGGGAAAGGGACCAAAGATGAATTTGAGATTTTTTTTTCCCGAAATGGTTTAGTACGATTTAGTAATTTCTTATAAAGACAATGAATTTTCTCCAGCCTGATATCAATCCCCATGTGTGTTAGTGTAACTCTTACCAATATGGTAAGCTATAGGCTAAGCCAAGTGCAAAGGATCTGAAAGGATAGATCTTAAAGGATCTGAAATCTGTTTTTAAGACATATAGGTAAAAATTTTCTGAACATGGTAATGCCTTAACAGAACTCCAAGATTTTAATGCCAGGCAGTACTACTGTATTATAAAGGCTGCAAACTTCTTGAAGGCAAGAATCTCAGCTTAATTATCTCTGAATAGCTTGGCATATGGGCCTGAAACATTATTGGCACGTAATATGAGCCTATTCTAGGACTTTCTGGAACAGTGTAGTTTCTTAATCTCCAAGAACTCCTCTTGACCACTTAGGGAATATTGGTCCCATGAATCCTCCTGAAAAGAACACATTGGGTAACAAGCTTCTGACACTCAAGAACAATTGGATAAGCTATGGCTTAAAGTGCAGGAGTAAGATTTCAAACAAGAATCCAAGGGGGAATGTGCAGCTTGTTTATACAATATTTGGGGGAAGATTTTACCTAGGACGGGAAACAGGATCATGGCTTCACCAGGCCATGATGGCGCCTACCCTTCACCCTCTGATTCAGTACCTGTTGTTTCTTTCAAACATGTGATTGTATTAGCTCTTCCTGTATGGAAGGATTCTCCTTATTTAAATTAAAAAAATTTAAAAAGAAAGAAAAAAGGAAAGGAAAGAAAGAACAAAGAAAGAAAGAAAGAAAGAAAGAAAGAAAGAAAGAAAGAAAGAAAGAAAGAAAGAAAGAAAGAAAGAAAGAAAAAGGATAAGGGTGGTAAAATACAGAGGGTGCCAAAAAATATACACATTTTAAGAAAGGAAAAAGCTGTATTAAAATTGTAATACTCAATATATACCGATAATAAAAGATGAATACAAGTCATGTGCATGCATTTTTTGGCACCCCCAGTACAAATGCCCTGCGTTCTGACAATGCAGAAGTACTATAATTAACAAACATGTGAGATGAAAGAAATTGCAAAGTAGAATATGTTTGCCGATGGTCTCACTGGTACTAACTTACAAGACAAATGAAATAGCAAAAGTTTAAGCATTTGTAAAAGTTCAAAGATAACTTTAATGTAATAGTTGTCATTAAAATTCAGTAATGGAAGACAGGAAGGAAATGAGGAGAAAATCTTATTGTTTATTGTATGTAATTAATAGACATTATCTAAAAAAGACAGCACTAAAGATAGTATATAAAGAAAGGTATTTATCTCATAGAAACCACTAGAACAAAAATATAAACTACCCTAAAAAACAAAACATTACCAATAAAAAGCTGTTGAAAATGACAATGAAATGAAATGCTTTGTGGGTATGAGTATGTGTATTAATAAATATAATGTAAAGCCATATGGCGGAAATTAGAATTTCTAGTAGTTTACCAATAAATATATATGTACTGAACTTTATAAAAGGAAGAAAAAAGATGTTTAGACTGGCAAACAAATCCATATCCAACTGTTTACTGAATATAAGAGACACACCCAATACAAAGTGATTCAGAAAAGTTAAAAATAAACAGATAGATAAGGATACACCAGGCAAATTTCAATGAAAAGCAAAAAAGAAGTTGAAATTTTAATGTCAAACAAGGCAAAATTTAACCCAGCAATGGCACTTTATAATCTAAAGGCTATAACTAAAAACCTACAATGGCATCAAAAAGCATAAAATACCTAGGGATAAAAATAAAGGTAAAACAGTTAATTATGTGTTAAAAAAGAACATAGCAGTGAATTTGAATTAGACATGTTCAAATAAATTCATTATTGTTTTTCTCAAAATACGTATTTCCTACTTTTCACACCAGGAAAAGTTTAAAAGCAAAGGAAAGTCAGTAAAAATGAGCTTATCTAGTGCCCAGATTGTGAAGCCCAGAGCCTTAGAGGGAATGGCTGGTTTCAGATTTGGGAAAGCATAGATACTTGATAAGTCTGGGATGTGTTTTATGCTAGAAAACATAGAAAGCATCAAAGGCTTACAGGTCATGTCAAATGATTTCAGTGTAAAACATGAGGAGACTCCTACTGTCCATAGATGCAGAGACACAATTTAAGCATCAAAAAGCATTATTGAAATGGACTCAAAATCATTGTGTACATAAAAATCTATAATTAATGATGATGTGTGAGAGAAAGAAATAGAGAGGGAGAGAGAGAGTACCACACTCTACCAAATAGTTATGTTAGAAGTAACAGGTCCCAAATCCTTTCTCTTAATATTTAACAATTAAACGCTTTTCCTATGGGAATTATATTTCAGGTTATCCAATAACACTATTATATGAAAGATTGTTTTTATTTATTTAAAAAGATGTTTTGCGCCCTCTACTACAGTTATTGATTCTGGCCATGATCAGGGGCAGGAGTCATTACATAAAATGCTGATGGGAAGAAAAACAATAGAAAACAATAGAAGGATGAGGCTGTCACAACCTCAGTGCACTGGTAAAGCAGCATCACCAGTAAGTAGGGAGATAGATGGTCAAGTGTTTTGTGATTCTTGATGTGATAAATATAAGACATACAGCGCCATCTGTAAAATGTTCTTACCGAAATGGTTAAACCTAATTCTAATGGAGTATCAGTCTCTACAACTTTCTTACAGTTTATAGGAAATAACAAGGCTAGAAGAAGCAAAGAGACACATCTATAATGTGGAACATTCTTGAGTTCAACTGACAACTGGTTTTGTTTGTTTGTTTCTTTAAAACAAATCAGTAGTATGAAAAAAAAAAGATAAAAAGGAGACATACTCGTCCAGCATTAAAGAGGCTCAGATTGATAGCAACCATATGGAATGATGGATCTGAGTTGGATTCTAATTTAAACAACCCACCAGTAAGAAAACAGCAGAGAGAATTTGACTCTGGACTACGTCTCAGATGGTACCAAGGATTAACATTAAGTGGGTTAGGTCTGATAACAGCACTATGGTTATGTAAGAAACTGCCTGTTGGTTTCAGAGATACATATTGAAGTCTGTAGGTTGAGATAACATGATGCCTGGGATTTGTTTTAAAATGCTTCAAGGAGAAAAAAAGAAGAGAAAGAGACAGATGAAGCAAGGGTGACAAAACCTAGGTAAGTTGCTGGGTGTGGGGAATTGTACTTATGAGCTTCTCATACTGTTTATTTTGTGGATGTCTGAACATTTTTAGAATAGTTCTTACTAAATGAAAAGAACAAAAAGGAAAAATGTACTTGTTTAATAAAATGTGAAAAGAAGAAAAATAGGGCTTCTATGAAAACATAAAACTCCAATTTAGGAGTACATAACAGTGGCTAACTATTTTCAAAAATAAAACAAGTATACAACACATCCAGACATTTTTTATGAATCTTACGCAAATTGTAATGCAACTGCTAACCTTTGTAAATGGGATTTTTTTTAAAAATGTGCCCTGAGACAATTTATATTTATTATTAGGTTTATGGCTAAAACCAAAGAAACCAAATCCTAGTGGGGAAAAAAAAATTGCATCTCCTTTCTACCTGAGCCTAGCATAAGGGTGACTAATAGCTTTCCTTTTCTCTGCATGTTTTCTTTTGTAATAAAGCATTTATGCTTATTTGTTAGCAAGGCCTGTTCTCTGGTCAGGAAAGCTCTCATTGGCCAAACTTATGCTTTCTTGGCCATTCTAATTTATGACAAGGAGAAAGTGATGACCATGTTCACTGCAAGGAACAAACGACTTCATAGACAAACCTTCCCAGGACTACTGACATTTTAAAAGGGCCAACACTTGATTCCAAAAGGAACCGCTATTTGAAGAATGTGAGCAGCTCGCACATATTATAAGTAGAACAGGAGAAAACAAGGCAACCACACCCAATGATGGTAATGGTTTATATTCACTGAGCGTAGACTATGAGCCAGTTCTTTACATGCACAATTCACTTAATCCTCACAACAATCTTGTGAAGTAGGTGCTATTAGTATCACTGAATTATAGGAGATTGAGACACAGAGGAGTAAAGCAATTTAAATTGGTCACACAGCATGTTAGTGACAGAGCAATGTTAGGACTCAGTCTAACTCAAAACTAGTGATTGATATAAACCAGGAAATGTGCTAGGCACCTTGCATTATAGACAGATTCTCCTTGCCTCTGAGGCTTGTTGTTTGTTTACTCGTTTGTTTATTTATTTAGTGACTTGGCTGAATGAATTTTGTGAAGCCTAGCTTCCCTGTAGTGTGAAGGTTTGGATGTTCCTGCTCAGAACTGTTTCCCTTGTTTATATCTTTGAGCCAGGCTTTCTGGGGTTTGCCCCTGGGTCAGCATCATCCATGGATTGGTCAGAGATTGTGCTGAAGCCCCATTGGTCAGTTACATTTTTACTCATTACCTTTGGATGTGTGTGTGGTTTGGAATTCACTAGCACGATTCAGAAAGTGTACACTCTTGCCTCACCTTCAACCAGAGGCGAGTAGCTCAGAAGTTTCCTCTCCAGTCACTTCTAAGGGGGCTCAGCCTTCCAGACCACCAGGAAGCAGGGTGACTATTTTTAAGCCTGGCTTCCTAGGCATTGCCCCTGGGTCGGAGTATCATATTGTCCAGCCAGTATTTGATTAGATGTTGTATTTAAGCCTTGTGAGCCAGAAAGATTTCTGCTCTTTGCTGATGCATCTGCGTGTTGCTTAGGGAATTCTTTGAAGTTTGCCCCATCTCACTCTGATTATCCCTGAGTAGATGCAGCCAAGTGCATACCCGTTCTGCCTGCCAGGGATGAGTATGATCCCAGAAGGATGCTTCTTGGCTGTCTCTTTCCCTCAAACTTTTGTCTGGTCTTCCATTTTTACATGTTGTACTAGAATCATGGAACTACCAACTGCTTCTTAATTGCTTGGCAACAAAATCTCCATTCTTCTCAACAATGTCCTTACCCATGAACTCCCCCAGACTGCCCCGAATAAAGTCAGTCTCCTCAGTCAGAGCTGCGGAGATTGAAAATGGTGGTGGTTATACTATATTTTATAGGGAATAAACTTGATATATACAGTTAACTCTGGTACCAAAGATCTTGTTGGGAGCCCCGAGGTCAAGAGTCATGCCAAACCTTGATCTTGGGACATCTATGGACAAGGTCAAGATAAGTCACAGGTAATTTGAGCTAGTCTTAAAGGATGAGTAGGAGAAAACCACGTGAAAAAAAAAAAGAATAAGGGTATTTCTGGCAAGAAAAAAAAAACAACATAAATTATTTTCTCCCCAAACATAGGGATAATATACTTTTATTAAAATGTGTCCACAATATAGATCACACAAGTCGGTACAAGAAGGTACCTGAAAATATTTTTTGGATGAATGAACTAAAAGTTTGGAGTCATGGAAGTAGACAATATGTTGAGCATCAGTAAACACTAAAGGGCAAGAGTACTAGATGTTTGATCCAAGAAGTAGGTTCGTATCACTGACTATTTGTTGGAGGGTCATGACATGCTTATAGGGAATAAATTGCTGAAGAGTCCCTATTGGTAGATAACAGCAGACAGCCTGCTTAGTGATTCCATTCATCAGGAAACACATGTTTACCTGGCCAGTAGAGAAATCCACATATAATTTGATTCAGAGAAGAAGTTTGCCAGCATTTCTGAGGTCTTTTGACACATTAAGAAAGGCTGGCTGTGTGTGCCCTCACGAGAGGAAGATCTGCAAATCAAGCTCAAAGATAAGGAAGGGAGAAAAATCACCAGTCTTTTAAAAATCTCTACTGATGCAACCCAACATAAGTTTATCCAAGAAGTTGTGTAAGCTGAGTTAGCTCAATTGAAAATGAGATGCCCTAGATAACCCAAAGCAGGAAATGCAAACAAATTGTGAGATTTTTCTGTCCTGTCTAAAGATAAATTGGGCCTGCCCTCTATCTAATAGGTATGACTGATATTGTGGTTTCTCAATCAAAGTACCACCTTTCAAGATGAAATGTGATATGGTGGAATGCAGACATTCAAGCCAAAGCCACAAAGCCCTAATTGTAAAACTCATCTTATTTTTTTTGAGTCAGTGAATCTTTTAATGCAAAGTGAGTCTTCATATGCAACAGGACAAGAATCATATAAGCTAGGGTCACTAATAGGGTTTGTTTGTATGTCTGCCTTGAAGAAAAATGAGATTGCTAAATTAGGGTATTGGGATTGATTGTTTGCTTGCTTGCTTGTTTTTTATATGTCACAGTGCCCTTCGGGTTACACCACTTAAACCAACAGAAGAGACAGTAAACCTGTGTCCTGTTACATGGCTCAGCAACCCAAAAGAGAATTGAAGGGGACAGCCAAAAGTCTGACACTGGAGGGAGATACAGATTGACTTTTATAGAGTCACTCCAGCAGATCGCACACACACCTATAGAGGAGTCTCCACTGCCCTAGAGTTGACAGTAGCAGGCTGGCTTCAAAGATTCCTAAGTAGTGGTTTTGAGGCAGTATGACCAGGAGTATCCTGGCAGCTGAAAGTAGAGATGCAAAGAGTCTGTGGGAGCCTCTGATGGTGGCAGATGGCAGTCTGCCAGATAATACTGGTCAGAGGTTTCCATTCCAAACTAAGTTAGGAGTATGCAAGACAGACATTTTTTATCATTTCTATATTTTCCTTACTAAGAAGAAAAAAAAATCCCAGCAGAGATAGCAGATTTACAAATAAGCTAGGTAGGGGTTTGACATACAAAGAAAGGCCCGGATTGAAGTTCTCAATTGGAGAGTATTAACAGAGGGAAGAAAAAAATAAAAGCCAGTTATCTCCATGTTCACTGTTGTTTCGGAGCTCAGATGAAATCATGGAGAGTCAGAATATATAAACAAACAATGACCAGACTACATACAGAAGTAGAACTCTGACTCACAAGCTGCAGTAATCAGCCTGGAAGCCAACAACTATCTACAGCACCCAGTTCAAGAAGTCAGCCTACAGTCTCTAGCAACCAGTTCAAGCAACCAGACAATAATCTCTGTAAAAATCAGCCCCAAATGACCAGGAATTGATTAATAACTGACAGCTCCCCGAAATGTTGCCCCACTTTTAAGTTAGGATCAACTGGAGAAATATATACCCCTAACCAATCCCATAGGAGGCCTGCTTCCACTCAGTCGGCCGGCAGCTTGCCCAGGCAGCAGCTTCCTCAGGGCGCACCTAAGGCCTTCCCTTTGCTCCACTATGCAGCTTTCTCGCCCTTCTGCCTGCCTTGTCATCTCTGGCCAATGCAAGCGATGGTGGCTGACCCCTTGCTACAGCAAGCTTGGAATAAATAAATGTTGTTTGTTCTCATTTGGTGGTCTTCATTTATTTGTACATCATAGATTTAAAATGCCTTCTAAACTAAGAAGCAATATTAGCAAATGTTATTATGATTATCATTGTGGTTGTCACTTCTCAAATTGTGGATCATAGAACTAAAAGACATAAAGGACCTTTAAAATTTCCCCAGCCTTGATTTATTTTCTTCAAATGAAAACCTGATGGGTATTGCAAAGCTCAAACTACCATCGCTTCCTTGCCCTGTAATTCAGGCCTGAAGATGCACATTCAAAAACTACTGATCGAGGGCCGGCCGAGTGGCTCAGTTGATTAAGAGCTCGCTCAAGAGTTTGCTCTCTGAGCAACCGCAGTTCGATGCCCTGCCCGAGCTGAGCAGCCGCTGAGCTGTCAACAGGTGGCAGGATGGCTCAGCTTAAAAACAAACAAACAAACAAAAAAACACTACTGATCTAGACTAATTCCTTCATTATTCTTCTGAGAAAAGTGAGACTCAGAGAAAAGGACCTTGTTTGGAATCACAGTTCCCCTTAGTAGTCAGAACCCTTTTTTCCAATTCCCTATCAAAGACAATCTCGTGTACACACCATATCAGTGCATTCTAATGCTGAGAAAGCTGTTTTTTCCTGCCAGGTTAACAGGGCTGCAGGGATTCACAGGCTCTCTGCAAGGGCTTGAAATCAGGTGGAAAGAGAAAGGAAAGGAAGAAAAGGATGATATTCCGGAAAATAAAGAACATACATTTCCCCCACCTCACTTTCTGTCCAGATTTTTAAAAACAATATTAAAGGAGGTATGCAGAGCTTACCTATTTGCTTCTTTTTCATTAAAAAATATAAGCACTTCCCTTTTCTATAACTAAAAGAGGAAGAGAAAGGGAATAAAAAAATGCAAAAAATGGGGAGGAAGAGAAAATGCTATGGAGAAATCTTGTCAGGAGGTAGCCTTGTCTGGGTAATGGTGGATATGTTGGTGTGTTGATGTGCGCAGTGCTTGAGAACAGGAAATACTGAACGACCCTGAACGGCAGTGCCCATTAAATGGTGTTGATGGATTTGAGCATAAATTGACTGAGGAAAAGTGGTTGCAATAGATAGTTCAGGCAGGGGCTCTGAATGGATTTGTAATTGGATTAAAAGGAGATGACTAGGCAATCCACATTATGCTGGTCATTATGCTCCTTATCACAGTCCATATTTCCCTGGAGGGATGAAAAAATCAGGTGGGAAATTGAGGATAATGCAAGTCAAAGCAGAATCTTCTCTTGCCTGGGTACGCTCCTGGCTCCCGCTGTGCCACTTTGTGTAGATTTAAGACAATTACAATTTTGATGAGGGAGTCATTTCATTGGACTATGAAGTTCATATTTTATGTTTGTCCTTTAGATGATGCATCTTTTTTAAATGATAGGTTATGAATAGGAACCAGATGCATTTAAGCTATGCCAGGCTGGGTTTTCTAAGGCATAATAATTACCCATTATTGTTGGGATGCTTTGTAGTTAATAATTCTCAAAGAGTAGCCTATAATTGAATCTCTGGATGGCAGTAATTCACGTACACCTTTTCAGTGAGATTTATAGTTGTTTTTTTTAGTCTCAGTTTAATAAACCTGAAAGGTTTAATCTTTTTTTCTACTCCATTGATGAGGCATGTCTATTTCATTGTATAGGTTGTTTAAATTGTAGATTCCTCCCACCTCCAGTGTTAGGGGGATTCATAGAATCCTAACAAGTCAAAACTGGAAGAAACCTAAAAACAATCTACTTTGATCTCTCATTTTATAAGACAATTCATATCCAAAGATATTAAGTGAGTTGGCCAAGACTATGGAAATAGGTTGTGTTACTGCATGTACCAAACTTCAGGTAACCTTGTAACCTCATTCTGTTTGACAAAGATGTCTAGTTATCTCCCTAATGGAAAGTGACATCTTAAGTAACTGGCAAAAAACGAGTGTTTGTTGTGGCTAGAAATTTCACTGGGTTTCATTTTGGTATATGTATTATGAGAATTGTTGTGAAAATACTAAAACAAACACATGGAAATCAAGTCCTATGAGAAGAAAAAAAATGTTTTTTTAATCAAGTAGGCATATGTAATTTAGGTGGTAATTGACCAACAAATGGTAGGCATTGTTGTTTTTAGATAATTATAGCCGGCATTTGTAAGGTAGGAAAATAGCTGAATCTTTCACTTGCAAAGATGAACCATAAATCTACTTAATGTGTCTGCTTGTAGCATAGCCACCCTAAGTTATAAGCACATAATGTTCTCTCAGAGAAATGTGTGTGTGTGTGTGTGTGTGTGTGCGTGTGTGTGTGCATGCATGTGATTGTGTTTCCTCCTAAATCTTCTTAGAAATAGAATAACAAATGTAAATTTGGTTTTGGCCAAAGATGTTGTTTACACAATCATGTGTTTATTACTTGGCTGGGAATATTTATGAAGCATCTATAATATGTAAAATGGCACTAGATTAGTCATAGGACAACCTGTGTTCAGAAAAAAAAACAAAAACAAAAAGCAAAAAACAGTAACCATAATTACAGAGCTCTGTATATCATTATTTAAAAGAGCTCTATCCTCAAAAACTTCAGTGTTCCTAAATTAGGTTGCTTATTAGAGTGTCCTAGGGGACTATAAACTAAATCCTCCTTTAGAGATTCTAACTCAGCAGGTTTGGGGTGGAACCTGGGCATCTATATCGAACTCCTTCGGCAGCTCTCATGCAGTCAGTCCACATATCCACTTTCTGGAACCACTACATAGGATAAAATTCTGCTTCTCCAAAGAGCCAACTGTATTACAGCAAGCGATTACAATGAGTACTTATTAAGCATATTTTAAAGCATTTGATACGAGAGTGAGAACTTTCCAATGTTATTTCATTTAATTTCCCCAAATAGTCCTGAGAGATGGGTATTATTATCTGAATTTTCTTAATGAGGGAACTGAGCCTCAAAAAGGTTACGTAAATGGCTCGATATCCCAAACTTAAGATTCTAAGTCCTTGTTCTTTACACTGTTTTATGCTGGTCCTCATTGCTATTAGTCTGTGTAGGACTACTCTTGGCCTATTTATTCAACTAATATTTGTTGAGCATCTATTAAGGGCTGAGCAAGGTAACTTAGTTACATGAGCGGACTCTTCTCTTTGAGATCTCTTTTGCTTGAGTAAAAATAATATGGCAATCACTCATTTAAATTTTAACTGAAGGAGCTTCCCAGTGAAGAACTAGACCGATGCTTAAGAAAAGATGGCTGGTACTGAACAACGACAGGTAGGGGTACTTAACACCAAAGCAGCTCTTCAGTGGTATTTAAGCTCTTTTGCATTCAATTTGACATTAACAACTGGATTATCAGAAATTTTGCATTAATAACCAACAGGAAAAAAAATTGAACAAACACTGGGCTCAGAATTAATTAAAATGTCTAGTTACTGCTGTGGTTCTGCGACTGTCTGTCACTTAAACTGTGCACGATGTTCTGCATATATAACACCAAGAAATTGGACAAATGTTCTAATTCTAATAATCTATGATTAACATGTCCTAGAAACTATTTATACCACTCCTTCACCACCGTGTTTTCCTTCCAAACACACACGCAGACACACATACTCAAGAAAAAGAGTGCCGGCTGCCTGACATCTCACTTCTCAATGTCTGCCAAAATCTGATCTGGCAAATTTTAAAGATGGGATGTTCAGTGACCTTTTGCTTATACTCCAGAAGCAATTGCATTTCAGCATCCTGAGAGTAGCTTGCAGGGTGTAGGCCCTTTGGAAGAAATGAATATTAAAAAGTCAGCAGTTAGAATCTCTGATGGGAAGGACTGTTGGGGGTGGATGTCAGTCAAGCTGAACTCTGGGGCAGTTTTTTAAAAGCAGTGCTCACATGGTTAGTTGCTAAATCTGTTGTCTTTAGCCCAGGCTTAATGACTGTGCTCCATGAACAGGAAACTGCAGGTAGCTAAGTCTTTGAGGGAGGGTGGCCCAGGTCACATATTTATTCAGATAAAAAGACAGAGCATTGGAATCTCAGGTAGTTGGCAATTGCCTTGCAGCTATGGAAGCCATTGAAAAAATTCCAGGGACCCAGGTTGAAGAAATCACCCTGACACACATCGGCTGTGTGACCTGGAGCAATTTGCGCCACCATTTTAAGCCTCTGTTTCCCCACTGGTTGACTATGTATCACGAGTAAGGGCAGGGGCCACATTAACGGGTTCACCATCAAATCCTCAGCATTTAGCCTATAGATCAGCGCCTAATCTATAGTAAAAATGGAATGTGTCTTTGTTTATTTAATGAAATGGGATAGGCTTGATCTCTAGAGCCTAATTAGTTCCAGCATCCCATGGCTATATCCTTTCTGGCACACACTCACCTCTGCTGAGGTCCTTGCTCTGGGCCACTCCATTTATGCTCTAAATTGACAGCTTAAGCAACAGCTCCCCTCGTGGGTCAGCCCCTTCTTTCCTGTCTTGATTTCTCATTACCATACCTGGGGCCCTCACCAGCTTAAATTAATTCCAGTATCAGCCCACTTCCTTTGAAGCCTGACCCTATGTGCTATCATGTGTCTTTCACATTTGTGTATTGTCTATGTCTTCATTTCCATTCTCCAGATGCGTTCTCTTTATATAGATCGCAGCAGAATGAAGTTGAACTTATTTAGAAATTCAATAATAAGCCTGGCACCGAAGAAAAATGATATTGCTTCCATATGTGCTATGAAGCTAAAGAAGAGAAATTAACAGCAAAAACAAAATTTCTAGAAATTTGAAGGAGATGCTGAACAAACAGATACACACAATTAAATAGCAATTTCTTCATAAGCTATGAGGTTCGATGAGGTAACCACATTTTTGATGAAAACTTTCTGTTCGGCACAGTGAGAGATACCACCAACTTTTAGAATCACAACGATCACTCCTGTAAAAAAAATATCTCACTGATTTCGTCCAGCTTCTGTACTTCACTGATAAGACACTGGTTCAAATAAATGTGTTTTCCTGTCTTTCCTGCAGGTCACATAAGAGGGATTGGGCTGTTTATTTATTTATTTATTTTTCTGTTTTTCAGTGGGTTAACCCCTGAAACCAGGGCATTTTTCTCAGGACTTTAGTTTGGTCTGATTGTAAGATCTGTTTAGTGTCCTCCATTGCCCTTTGAAGAGCTGGCGTAACATGAAAATGCAGTCGCTTCAGGGAACTGACAACTAATTATCCCAAAGCCAAAAGAAGGCTAGGCATTTAGATAATGAAATGTCAATCAGTGTAATAGAAGTGTCACTTACTTAATACTTGCCTGTGTTTGAAAGGAATGCACGTTATTTGAAGAACATATTCGTGTATCTCCGCAGCCAGAGACCCTGTGGGTGCACACATACTGGGGCTCTCTGTACATGCTGAAAGATACTGCACCAGTAACATAGCTCCAGAGCTTCTATGTGTGTGTGTGAGCCTCTGTGTGTGTGTGTCTGTGTGTGTGTCTGTGTGTGTGTGGGTGTGTCTCTGTGTGTCTGTGGGTGCCAGTCTGTCAACTTCCAGGATTCTGTTAAATGCTGGTCTTCTTGATGTAAGACTGTGAAGTCTGCATCTACAGCTGCATGTCTGCAGATAGCCAGGATGTTTGGTTCAGAGGAAGCTGCAGTGCCCTTGACATTGAACAGTGCCAGAAATCTAACACCAGGCCATCAAGCAAGGATTTTGAATGAGTTAAAAAAGGAAATTTTTCCCATGAATATTTATGGGAAACCCTGCTCTGCGTGAGTGAATATGATAAGGATGTGCTGTTGAGAATCAAGCCGGGTTGTTATTTGTATGTAATAATTTAGAAATAGTGGAGGAAAGGAAGCAGGCCCACATGTTATGAAACAATCCAGACGTTAGATTATTTAAATGCTGTGTTTTGGGTACGTTGGCGCATTCCATTTTCCCTCGTGCTGAGATCAGATATCACCTTCTTCATAACCCTGTGTATGAGCAGCTTCACTCTCCAGAGCAGAGACAAACTTCCTTTGTTGGAAGCACAGCACATTTTAGAAGTGATTTCTTAAAACTAAGTGTCATGACTAACAAAATCCAACTTCACATAGCTTCAGTCTAGCCTCCTAAGATCCCTTTGTATTACTCAGGTGATAATGACCAATGGGCAGTTCTGATCATGACAAAATGCCTAAGGGATTATGAGTCTGTTGGTGTCCTGAGGCTGCTGTAACAAACTGCCCAAACTGGTGGCCCAAAACAACAGAAATTATTCATCTCCCAGTTCTGGAGGCCAAAAGTCCAAAATCAGGGTGTTGACAGGGCCACACTCCCTCTGGAGGCTCTAGGGGAGAACCTTTCCTTCTCTCTTCCAGCTTCTCATGGCTCCAGGCATTCCTTGGCTGTGACCGAAACTCCAATCTCTGGTTTTGTCTTCACAAAGCTGTCTCCTCTGTGTCTGTGTTGTCTTCTCATCTGTCTCTCATAAGGACATGTAACATTGGATTTAGGTTCCACCTGGATAAACTAGGATGACCTCATCTCAAAATTCTACATTGAACCATATCCACAAAACTCCTTTTTCCAAATAGAGCCACATTCATGGGTTCTGGATGTTATGGCATGACTTATCTTTCGTGGGACAAGGGTGGGAGGTAGTGGGGGGCCAGCATTCTACCCAATATAGGATGTCACAATGATTGCCTTTTATGATTAAAATGCTCTATTGCCCAGTAACTGAGACAGGCACATTAATCAACAACTACAAAATCAAACCATATTTAATCTTTGGGTTCTCCTTCAGATAATGCATAGACTTTGAAAGCAGCACAGGTGCCCTCACTATACAGACCTAGAGGTAACTTTGTATAGAGCTATAAGATGCCATTAAAATATTTACAATTATTATTAATACATTGAAATAGGATAAATAGTGTAGAAGCAAGATTACAATTATCTGATTACCACCTGGGGAGGAAAAAACAACAAATTGGCACCAAAGAAAAACTGGAAAGAAAAATGCAAGAAAAAAAAAAAAAAGAAAGAAAAAGAAAGACACAGCTAAGAGTTAGCAGTGGTATGTATATATTTTCATTAAATTTTGTGTGGTGCAGGTCACGCACTACACATTAAAAAGGATAAATTTTTGTTTTTCTACTTTTTCTATATTCTACATTTTAAAAAACAATGTTTCTTTATAGATAGATAGATACACACATTTAAAAGAAAATTTCAAAAGGCACATAAAAATCATAAAGTTGTTTTTTTATTTAAGTAAATTAAATTTAAATTTAAATTTAAATTTAAAAAAAGACAATGAAAAGCTGCTAAGTCAGGTTGAGACGTTTTGACACTGGAGTTAGGAACGCTACAGCAATCTATTACTATAGGAAGCACCCTCCTATGTAGGTGTGTGTTTGTATAAATCACTCCAGCTCTTTTCCTTTCTCCTGCAGTTAATATATTTTCTTTCAGCAAATATTGTTTGCTGTGCATTACCAGCAATTTGGCTCTTAACATTTGTTAGCATTTTTATTCAGCTAATACTTTCAGTTACACTCAGCAAATGTCACTTTTATTCGCATCATATTTGCCAGGAATGTTTTCTCCTGTTAGCATTTGTTTCTCCCTTTAAGATTTTTATTTGCTAGGTATTTTTATCCTCTAAGACTGTCAGCTTTGGCTAATATTACAAGAAATTCTGATCATTTGCTGGAATGAGCTCTGAGTTAGTGGGTGCTTCCCAGATGAACTATCTATCTGAGGCCTCACTCTTTATCATCTTGAAAAGGGAGGTACTAAAGGTTTTGTGAAGACAGGTGAGCCAAATGCAGGAAGTACCTGCAGTGGGGGAATTCAAGCATACATTTAGGTAATTCCAGTAAAGGATGGAAGAACTAGGAATCCTAGAGAAACAGATGTCATTCAGCTTGTTATAAAACATATTTATATCACAGAAACATTGCATTTTAGTGCGAATCAGGACAAATCTTGGGTCATCTAGCTCAGCTTCCCTCCTTTCTATAATATTCCTGATAAAAGAACAATCTACCTCTACCTCTACTTGGAAACTTCCGGTTGGCAGATATCTTTTTCCTTCCCAATAACACTCATTTCACTGCTGAACATCACTGATAGCCTGCAAATTGTCCCTAAAGTGCATGTCATATTTAGCCATGGTTTAGTGCTGTCACATAAGGTAAGTACAGGCTGTACACTGAGCTGCCCCATAGATAACAACATGCATGCCACTCTCTGAAGTTGTGCAGTGTCACAGCCTTACTTTGGCCTATGACACCTTCCACGTTGGTGAAATCCTTTCTTTTCTTCCTTTTTCTCTTCCCCTTCTTCCTTTTCCCTTTCTGCTAATGCTACTTGATCTCTTCAGAGAGTATGGCCTATGGCCTTAAATATTGCATGTGGTTATTTTATCTCTGCTTTTTTTTTTTCCTGGAAAAAAGTGACTCAGTGGATCTCATCTTGATAATCCACATTTTTGATGTTTGCTTTGAGACTCCAGAAAAAGTGACAACATTGTTTTAGGATGACTCTTACTGACTCATGATTAAGAAATCCCTCAATACACACACACACACACACACACACACACACACACACACACACACACACTGAGCAGGGATTTGTTATAACCACTAGCTAAAAGTGAAAAAAAAGTTTGAGGGAACAAATCAAAAACATCTAATTTATGCCATCCAGGTTTAGGTTCTCCTTTTAAAACATTTGTTCATTTTGTCTCACAACAAACCTATGTAATAAAACTGTTTAGCTACAGGTCTGCCCTGGAGTCACACAGAATAGTTCCCTCTGGCATCTAGCCATGCTTCTCTGTCACTAGGCTCTTGTACACACCATTCCCTCTGCTGAATCCCTTACTCTGATTCTCCCTATTCCTTCCTCTCTTCATTCTCTTTTGCCTAGCAAACTCCAATTTATCATTCAGGTCCTAGAGTAGATGTGCCCAATCCCTTAATCTTCTGTGTCTGGGCTAAGCTCAGTCCCTGTTTGCTCCCAAATACTTTGCATACCCTACATTTTATCAACGAAAACTGTACCATGATCACCTGTGCACTACTCTATATCCTGTACTGGACTCTAACTACCATGAGAACCAGGACTATGTAAAGGAGAGCATAGTCTAGTGTAGTAGAGTGTAGTAAGCCCATAGACTCAGGGCTTTGCTTCCTGGCTTTACCACTTACTGGCTGAGTGACTTCAGACAAGTGATTTAAATGCTTCAGTTTGTTCATTTGCAAAATGAGAATGAAATAATGCATATTTTCTACAATTGTTTTGAAAGAGAACACAGGAAAAGCACCTATGAAAGTGCATGACATTCAGTGTTACTCATTTTTATTAGCTTTATTCATGAGTGTGCTCTTATTGCTGGCACATAGAAGAGGCTCAAAATTCTCTGTAGACGCAGGATGAGCCCAAATGTCACCTCTTCAAAGCTGTCCCAGATACCCCATATGGAAGAGCCTTCCTTCAAACCCTACGGCCCCTTGTCTCTCTCTGTTTAATCGCATTCCTGTCTTCTGTATTATATGCACTGAGTGGATTCTACATGTCTTTTTTCTCCTGTTAAACCAAAGCTCCTAGATGACAAGCTCCATATTCATCTCTCTAGTCACTTCGCTTTGAAACAATTGTTGGATGAATTAACAACTTAAGAAATGGATCAATGAACGAAAATCAAAGGAAGCCCATGAAGACAGGCTGGGAAGGAAGGTTGGGACTAAAAACAAGGCTGGACTTTGGATGTTAGACTAAAAACTTTGGATGGAGACTGAAGAAAGAGGATAATTTGCCCACCTAAAGTCAGCAACACTGAAAAGTGGGTGTTTCCCACTGCTGAGTAATCTGTCAAGCTTTGCGACACACAGGGAGCATCCCATGTCACAAACCAAAAGTTTCACACAGGTGAAACCACAGAGTGAAAGTCTTAATTTCCTGAATCACTTACTTTATGTCCAGAAAGCAGAAGAACCACTGTGAGCTTTTCACATGGCCCTTGGTATAAGGCCCGCACAGCTCATGACTGATGAAGAAGAAAGAATTCTACTATGAGACATTACTGAATTATAATACCCAGGGCTGATGATTTCTAGTGCAACCTATTGAGCTAGGAGTGTGAGAGGTAGAGATGATGATCACCTTCTATCAATTGTTAAAAAGATGACCTTGTAGCATATGGGAAATCCAAGTCCAGAGAGAACACAGAAATAGAACTTTACAACAACAACAACAAAAATTGTCTTCATGAAGTAAAAGTGAATATTTCTTGGAGAGTTTCCTGATATATGTGCTGAGAATAAAAAATTTAACAAGTTGGTTTTTCTAAAAAGAGTACCACTGATCAAATAAGTTTGGGTAAACACACATGCTATAGGCTTTTTTTTTTTTTAGATTTATGATGCACATCACAAAATTAATTGTTCTGGAAAGTCTAAAAGTGACAAAAATTTAAATTCACTTGGACCCGGAGAGATAGCGACTTACCCGTAATCACCCTTGTTGATAAAAAGACTGAACCCACTCTACTTTTAAATTTTCAATAAAATTGCTATGCCTTTTTTTTTATGACTATAGAATATCTTGGTGAAATAGGATTGTGGAAAAACAAAGGCGAAGAAGCTGACAGATATACCTCTAGCTACACTTTCCTACTGACACTTACCATGTAAGAGCCAATCTATTAATTGTATTAAAGGCCTGAGTTCCAGCATACAGGCCAGAATGGCACTTGAATATACATTTTACATGTTCACCTCTCTATTTCATGATGGTTCTGGTTTATATACTCCTGTGTTTAGAAAGGAAGCTCAGTTTTCATATCTCCTCTCCTCCCTCACCTCCACCACTGAGCTATATTCCCAAAATTTTCAGCTGGTTGTAAATATCCCCAGCGAACTTCACCCAGAAAACTCAAATGCTTTCTCTCACTTTCATTTGCCTTGGCCTTTCTGCAACATACTTATGGCTCTCCTCTTCTCCTTTTTGCTCACTCATTCCTTATTTACTCTCTATTCCCAGGACAGATAGCTGAAATAAAGTGAAATTTGATCTAAACTACAGAACAACTGTCAGGAACATTCTTTTGCTGAACTAGTAATTTCAATGAAAAATCTTTCTTTTTTCTTTTCTTATGGATGAAAAAAGCTGTGGGACTGAGACTCAAGAAACCTGGAATTCAAGGCTAAGCCCAGCTGCTAAGCAGCAACATGATCTTAGACCAAAAATAGCCCTTGGCCTTCTGCTTCATCACCTATGAAACGAAGGAGACAGACTAAATGATCCCTAAAAGTCTTTCAGTTTCAGGCATCCTCTAATATTCCTGAATGCTCAAGGAATGAGTCTATGCTCTACTCATGTGACTTTGGTCAAATTATTTTACCATTCTGAGTTTCAGCTCAGAGGCTCATCTATGTAATAATGTTATATTAAGGGAAAAAAGAAAACCTACCTTAATATGGAGAGCATATTGTTTAACTGCAGATTAGAAGGCCAGAAGGCCACCACTTCTTGGCCACGTTACGTTAAGAAAATGCCTTAACCTTTCTGTGCTTCAGTTTCCTCATCTGAAAAAGAAAAGATATAGTAATAGTTCATGTCTCATTGAGTTTTGAGAATTAAATAAGTTAATACACAGAAAGCTCTGAGGAGAGGATTTGTTACATAATGAGTGCTATGTATTGGGTTGTTGGAAAAGTCATGATGCATTTTTGCAACGAAAAACAGAAAAAATACGTCATGACTTTTCCGACAACCCAAAATGTTGCTACACTGGGTCTTGAAATTAGTTGAAAATAAAGTATTTAAATACTGTTGTTCCATTTTTATTTAATTATGTGTCATTAGTAATTTGTTCACTGCTTTTGAAGGTTTGATTCATTGCAAGGAAAACAAAATATCTGCCACTGATGGTTTTAGTTATGGATTCATACTCTAATCATAATATTTAAATCTTTTAAATATTATTTCACTTTTGCTTACATTAGCAAAAATTTGGAAAAAAACCTTTTGATTGGGAAAGTCATCATATGTATAAACTCAGATCTTTAATTGTGCAATTCTTTGTTTTAATTGAGATATATAGTAAGGAAAATAAATTTGTGTACAAATTTTTATTGTAAACATAGGTTTTCATTTCTCTGGGATACATGCCCAGGAGTGCAATTGCTGGGTCACACAGTAATTGCATTTTTAGTTCTCAAGAAACTGCCAAATTATTTCCCAGATTGACTGTATAATTTTTATTCCCATCAGCAATCTATTAGTGACCCAGTGTTATGGACTAAATTGTGTCCAGTCGAAAATGTATATCTTCAAGCTATAACCCCTAATGTGACTATGTTTGGAAATAGGGGCTTTAGGAAGGTAATAAAGATTAAGTAAGGTTATAAGGGTAGGGCCCTAACCCAATAGGACTAGTGTCTTTATAAGAGGAGACCTCTTAATCTCAATCTCTCCATGTCTCTCTCTGTCTCTCTTCACATACACGGAGAAAATACATTGTAAGAACGCAGCAAGAAGGTAGCTTTCTACAAGCTAGAAAGGTCTCACTAAAAAACAAACCTGATAGCACTTTTATCTTAGACTTGTAGCCTCCATCCAGACTGTGAGAAAATACATTCTACTTGTTTAAGTCCACCAGTCTGTGACATTTTATGATAGCCCTAGCAAATGTATATATCATTTCTCTACATATTCTCCAGCATTTCACATTGTCACTATTTTTTATTTTAGCTATTCTGATGAGTGTGTAGTGATATTGCATCATACTTTTAATTTACATTTCCCTAAGGATTAATAATATTGATCATATTTTCACATGTTTATTTGCATTCTGTATATATTCTTTGATGAAATATCTCTTCATAGCTTTTGTCCATTCTATGATGGGTTTGTATTTTTTAATTGTTGAGTCTTGAGAGTTCATCATATATTTTAGATATGTCAAATATGTGGTTTACAAATACTTCTTCTTACTCCATAGCTTATATGCTCAAAATCTTAAGAGGGTTCTCTAAAGAACGTTTTTAATCTTGATAAAGTTCAACCAATCAATTTTTTTATTTCATGGATCATGCTTTTAGTGTCAAATCTAAGAATTCTGTGCCTCCTGTTAGCTCCCAAAGACTTTCTCCTATGTTTTTGCTAAAGTTTTATAGTTCTTGGTTTTACATTTAAGTCTATGATTCATTTTAAGCTAATACGTAGTTGTATACGATGTAAGACTTAGGTTGAGATTCATCAAGGAATATATAGGACTTGTTCCTGGTTCCTGGCATGTGGGCAACTAGAGTGGACTTTCTGGATCTCTACATGGTCTCCACAGACACCACAACAGGGGCTGCCCTGTTACCACTGAGTGATGGTGAAAATCCTTACTCTCCACTAGGCTTCTTCTAACACAACTCTGTGGGGAGGGAGAAGGCACCTGATTACTGCTGGGTGGTGATAGAAGTCGTTTCCTTACATGATCTCCCCAACACCTGTTTCTGATCCTTTGGCTAAAGAGAGGCTTTGTCATGCTTAGCTAGAAGAATAAGAAAATTCAGTCAATTCAATCATCCCAGGATTGGAAGTTTCTGCAAATCTGTTGTAAGTGGGATATAATTAACATTCCATCGAGTACTCAACATCTGGACACAATTCATTGGATTATGGAATCTTTCTTTTCTGGACTCTTGGTGGAGGGCAGAGCCTCACCTGTGGCTTACAGTATCTGAAAGCCAGGGCCTGGGCGTGTGACTTAGTCCTGGACATTGTGATGCCACCATGTAGATTTTCATTTTGGAGTAAATGGCACACAGAAGAAAAGATAATTGAGAAGTTATTTTACTGTTAGTGGAATTGTGGGTTCAGTGGTTAACAGTGCCAGTTCTGGCACTCAGTGTCCAATGGAAGCTGCAGTGGCATCCTAATTAAGCCATTCTAATAATGTAACTTTAGTTGGTGTTCTGGCAATCTACTTGGTCTTTGACATTTTGTCTCTTTCCCTTAGATTTTATGATCTTCATCATAGCTTTCCAATTAATTCCGTTTCTGTTTCAGTTAACCAGAGACAGTTTCTGTTGTTTGCAACCAGAGCCAAGGCAAATACAACAGGGACTGTGAATGTCCCTAGAGGAAAACCATTTGTAATGATTGCAGATTAGGCTCATTTCCTTTCAAAATTCTAGTTTGAGGCTGAAATGCTATTAATGTAAGAAGAGCTAAACAGTAAGAGTATATTGTAGCCAAAGAGAACTCTATTTCCTGTTTAGAAATAGGAGATGCTGAGGGATTAAAACAAAAGAGAGAGAGCAAGAGAGCTCAGATGAAACAGAGAAGCAACACTTCCAGCACTTGACAACCCTTTTAATTTAACCTTTGCTGTTTTCTAGAACAAATAATATGTATTCTGCACAGAGGAGTCTCTCTTGGCACCCTCAGCTACTATTTCAATACATGAAAAAAATGGTACAGGAAATGATTTAAGAATAACTTTTTCCTGCTCAAAATGTGTATACTTGCAAAAAGCAACCATGCAGAGAAATATGATCATGGTGACTTTTACAAGCTATTTACCTGCAGTAGTAACTCCTAAATGACTCTAAAATACTCAAGAAAGTGTAGAAATTCAACATTAGCTAAACATCAAGACTGCTGTGTGCTCCAAGTCTAGCCTCCAACTAAAAGTAAATCAGTAGATATCCTTGGGAGCCCAGGACACATGATGGGCTCAGAACATGAAACAGAATGCCACAGCACAGCTAGAAACCAAGTGGTTCTTTTACAGGCAAATTCCTTTGAGCAAAAAAATCTAGGACTGATTAAAATGTTTCCCCAGTTCAAAGACAAGCTAGACAGATGGCGCTGCATGCTGTAGATATGGACGACTCATCAGAACCATCACCTCATTTACTTGGGAGCATTAATCCAATATAGAAAAACTTGACTTCATTCCTCACTGTGATTTGCTATGCTTATCTGGTAGGCAAATGTTGTTTGAGTTAAAGTTGCTTCACAACCAGAAGATTTATTTTAAATGCCCTTCCAGAGAAGGAAACTTTTAACATTCCCATGTTTAGATAAATAAAAATGATTTCTAATGCATTTTTAACTCCTTGACATGTGTTTGCATCTATTATATCATTCCTGCCTCAAAATAACCTGGGACATCTTTAAGGAAGGTAATGTATTTACTAATGTGCCTACAGTATACTAGGTAACATATATCTTATGTAATTTCATCCTCACTCCAATCTTTTGATTTAACATTTTTAATTTATAAATGAAGATTGAGAGAGGATAATTCATTATGCTAGTTCAATCAGATCGGGATCTAGACCTCAGGTTACCTGGCTGCCAAGTCTACGAAACTTTTGTCAAACTCTCTTGTGGCACTAGTCAGTCTACCTAATAGAAAAATAAAGTCATGTGACAAAGAGCAAAGACGCAAGCCCCATGATTTTCTGTGATCCCATTTGAAAACTGATTTTGCCTCTGAGTGGAAATCTGTGGGAAACAGTTACCATCAATAGAACAAGCATTTGGACTGAGGAAATAAAGAAACAAAGTCTGAGTGATAATGATAATGGAAGGGTAGATATTACCTGGTGGGTACTAGAACTCCCAATAAGGAAGGTGAGGTAAGGACAAGGCCAATCAGGCTATGTGGGTTTTCACTGGGAACCCCAAAGTGAGAAAAGACTCCAGGACCACATTTATAAATGCCCTTGCTTAGTGACCTTGTGCAAGTTATTTAGTTTTTCTAGGTGTCAATTTCCATGTCTATAAACACTTCTTAAAATTAACTCACTCATTTAGTCGGAGGTACAGGAGAAGTTGAGAGGGCTAGGAGGCCTGGTAATTAAGAAGTGTGGGTGATTGCAAGAACTGACAAGAATGTGAAATCTCTGAAGCTTTCTCACCTCTCCTCTTGGAGCCTATTTCTTCCCATGTAATATTCCTTTTTTCTCTCTTTTTCTAGGTGTCTACACTGTTCCTCATTCTTGCTAATCCCAGTCATGGATTATAGATGTATAGCCCACCTCACCATAATATTTTCTGGGACTACACCAGGATTATAAAATTTAGGAGAATTGGGTAATGATAGATAAGTTATTTGTCTATGTGAGCTTGAATTACAAACCTTATCAAAGATATCTGGGTTTTGTATCAAGTTACCCCTGCTGAACAATAAGACTAGAAAGAAATTAATTTGTTTATGATTACTGTTCCCGTTT
Source organism: Hipposideros armiger (assembly GCF_001890085.2). Taxonomy (NCBI): domain Eukaryota; kingdom Metazoa; phylum Chordata; class Mammalia; order Chiroptera; family Hipposideridae; genus Hipposideros; species Hipposideros armiger. Next base: position 256,862 of record NW_017731509.1, on the reverse strand, counting down.
TTTCTGTGCCCTGCCTCTGCTAAAACAATTCTTCAAGGGAAGACTAAAGATTTAGCCTTCTGTTGTGACCCCTACCTGAGAAACTCAGAGATATAATGAGATATAGACTTTAATTATTATATTTAAGTTTTAATCCAAGGTCATTGGGTAATACCTAAAAATTACAAAAACTGAAAAGTCTTCCCAAAAAGTGTGATAAAAGTAGATTAACTATAGCTGTATGCCTACATATATATACCCACAATATACCAAAACCTAGAAAGCCCCCCTCCGCCAAATAGCTTGATCTAGTTTGAGACATCAAAACACACACACACACACACACACACACACACACACACACACACACACACCCTATGTTGATACAAAACATCCAAACATAAAGATTCATTCCAGCTCTGTGGGGAGCCTTCTCTGTGACCTTGGGCAAATCATATCATCTTTCTCAATACCAATTTTCTCACCTACAAAATTAAAAGATTGAACGAATTTTTTTTCTGAAATAGCTGATAGCTCCTCAAACCTAAAAATAACTTGTTTGCTGTTACTCAACCCAATATTATTTCCAAGTAAAAATTCAACAGCTGCTTTTTCCCACTGCTAAACAAAAAATCTTTGTTATATCCATTAAGAGAAAAAAGTACTGCAGAAAATGCATACATTTGGGGTTGTGTGTGTTTTAATGATCCAAAAGATTCTTATGCTTACTGAAATCTCCAAGTGGTAGAAGCAATTTGGAAATATATATATAAAGCAAGTACCTTCATCTCAGAGCTTTATCCTCTGCGGGTTTCCCAGGTCGAAGGGTTTGAAGATTGAACAAAGAGCATGCTCAAGAACAGTTCTTTACATGAAAGTTTCAATTCCAGGTAATGAAGGCTTAAACTTTTAGGCTTCTATATTCACATCTGTTCCAAAAGAGAAGCTCCCAGGGAGTGTAACACTTCAGGCTGTCAGACTTGATTCTGAAAAAAGAACACAGGATAATCATCCACTATGAAGTGTGCACTTGAAAAGCTATGTCTGCACTGTTGCTTTTATTTAACCCTTTCTTTATATATAATTTTACCTTATAAGTGTTCAGTTACTTTTGTTCCTATGTTCATAACAATCCTATTTAAGGCCCAAGGGAGAGATCTCATTGACCCTTTCAATAATAAAACTATGTGTGGAATTTAAGTCTCCTTTTTACTTTATAGGAAGTCACTAGTGATAAAGTTCAGGAGAGGACATAAAATTTCTCCCCTACCCCTTTCCTGGTCCTGCTGTGCATTTTTCAAATGAGAAGAGTGAAAAATCCCTATTTATCCTAATATAACCCACCTGTTTATAGTGGGATCTCAGGGGCATTAGAAACTATACCTTTTTCTGCTCAAAATATTCCCAGTACTTGAATCAGCTCCATTTCAAATAATCTTCTAAGCAAATTCCACAATACTTGGATAACTATATATACTTCCAAGGGGACTACATAGAAAGCTGTGACTCATTTCAATGTGTAAACTCTGACATGTTTGTTCATTAAAAAGCCATACTGCCTTATCATTACATATATATAAAAGAGAGAAACAATGCCTGATTGTCTATAATTATGACAATAAAGAAAATGAGCTTTATTAGATTGTGCTAATTGTGAAAATTAAAGATCAAACTCAGAAAAACACTGGAGTTGGAAAATCTGGGTTAAGCCTTTGGGTTCAAGCAATGAGTAGATTCACTGCCATTCACCAAGTCATTCAGTCCCCCTAGGACACTGTTCCTCAACCAGAAAAAGAAGGGAATTTGGGAATTCTAAGTACCCTTCAGTTCAGACACACTAGGATTCTTCTTTTCATCCATTGGCCTATTAAAATGACAAGGTAGGGCCGGCCGAGTGGCGCGATGGTTAAGAACTCGCTTGGGATGCCAGAGGGCCCCGGTTCGGATCCCACATATGAGGGCCAGTGACACTGCCCTCTACAGCTAAGATGCTGAACAACAGCTCAACCTGGAGCTGGGCTGCCGTGAGTCGCCGGCGACGGCGTGGGCTGCAGTCCCTGTGGCAGTGGATTGCCATGGGCTACCGTGTGTGGCCAGCAGCCAGCGTGAGCGGCCAGCAGCCGCAGTGAGCGGCCGTCCAGAAGCCAGCGACTGATCTGCCTCGCCCGAGAAGAGCGCAATGATGGTGCCAACTTGGGCCAGTGAAGCAACATCCTCCACAACTAGACTGAAGAACAAAACGACAGCAACTTGTCTGTTCCCCTTTCCCCAATTCCCCAGCACTGTTCCCATCCCCCCAATTCCCCAATAAAAATCTTAAAAAAATAAAATAATAAAATAAAATAAAATGACAAGGTAGGTCTTCTAGACAGTTTCCAAAGGCAAAACGAAGTAGACAGAAAGATTCTTTCTAGCATAAGAGGAATAATGAAACTGTACACAGAGTACTGTAAAGTGATATCAAAGGAGACAGAGGCAATTGACTCACTCTGGTAAAATAGCAAGATCAGATGGGAAGTGAAGGGGATGGCAGTGGCTGTTAAAACTAAGCAATGGGATTCTGAATGGAGGGTGGGAACACTCTGAGACCAATGACACTGTAGAGGGAAATGTTCAAAATATAGAAGCTTTAGAGACAGTGATCTGAAGATTGAGCCAATGAAGCAAATATGCATAAGTATGTTACAGAAGAGGGTATTTCTGCATCCATCAAAAAAATGCACTACAAAGCCTCTTAATTCTCCCATCCCTTTTACACTCAACTTGGAGATTCTAACATTGTCTGTCAACAAAGTACAATTCCTGAAACTGGTGGCATCTTAAGTCCAAGAAACTTCATCATAAAGTCTCTCCAGCCTTGACAAAACTCATCTGGATTCAAGAGCTCTTTTCTCAGGATGCTAGCCAATGCATCAAAGTGGAAAAATCCAGAAAGTAAGATTTTTCTCCCTTAAAGATTCACATAACTCTGATGGCTCCTTAAAGGCAGAAACTCTGAGCTCTGATGGGATTTTCTCTGAGAAGCCACTTGTGCAATACCTTTCTTGGTTTTCCAGGTTGGCTTGTAATTTCCAAACAAGGTTTGATGGCTGACTCTCAACTACTTTTAATGGAGAGTGATTCCATAGCAATGTTTTTAAATGGATCAGGCATAGAAAGAATTCCAAAATTCAGGGGTTTGGATGGAGTTTTAATTCACATCTGACTATAGGGAGCCGTATACTCACAACTAAGCCCAAATTTAACTCTAGGTTTCCACCCAATCACTTTATCTCCATATGTGTGACTTTTTAATGAAGGCCTAACCCACTCTCTAAGGAAACTTTCTGTTAGGACATATTAGAAGGAAAAATGACATCCTGAGTACTTAAATACGGAGAAGACATTTTAAAGCTTCATGCTATTAGATTAACCAGCTATCATCATCAGTTACAGTGCCAATAACTGTAGACTGGTCGACCAGATGGGGAATAGAATGAGGCAAATAGAAGGTCTTTGTTCCACTTCCACGTCTGTTATTATGTCACTGGGCTCTTTCCTTCAAATTGAAACATTTCAACCTTCACTTCTAAGGATTGATTATTAAAAGAATTAGTTGCTTCTAAGTTTTACAGAAGGTATACATAGAATAAGTAGATTTTTTTTAAGTAGATTGAAAATACAGTCGTCTTGCAGTATGCACAAGGGATTGGTTCCTGGGCCCCCTGAGGACACCAAAATCCACTGATGCACAAGTCCCTTAGTCAGCCCTCCATATTTGTGGGTTCTGTATTTGTGGGTTCTGCATCTGCAGATTCAACCAACCATTATTTTCCACCCTTGGTGTGTTGAATCCATGGTTGCAGAAACTATGGATATGGAGGGCCTAGTGTCTATAATATGCCTTTATTCAAAAAATTACTGTAGGACAATGCATTTCAACCTGAAGAACTCACAATCTGCACAATCACTTCTTTTGGAGGCATAAAATGTCTCTACCTGTGAAATTAAGTACACTACACATTCGCAAGTGATTTGACTAAGTGTAGTTTGGTTTTATTGTTGTTTAAGCAAGCTCTATCCTACTCTGGTCCAAAATTCCACAATCTATAGGAAACAAATTGCAGAAGACAAAGTAAAATTCTATTTTAAAATCAGGAAAAGACAAGCAGCAACTCCAAATCCTCTGTAAAATCGCACCATTTCAAGAGAGTGATCAATCTTACAAGTTTCCTAGGTAGCAATCAAAGATCATCTTGTACTCTAGTAATTTCTACTTGTTGAAAAAATAAATATTATGGAGTTATAATATTGTAGTAAATGAGTTGCCTTAAACCCAAACATGTTGGACCTAAGCAAATGTTAGTTTACTCAGCTACTTCCACATGGAGTGCATACTTTCAAGGGACCACACTTCCAAGGGACCACAGTAAATGTTTAAGAACCTACTATGTGTTAGACACTATGTTAGGCTTAAGTGGTACAACACCGCAATGACAGTTCCTTCACCTTGGGAGTTCACGGTCCAGTTTGGCAAAAGGATAAGTAAATAGGCCAGTTGCAATTCAGTGTGAAACGTGTCATGTTACGTCAGGTACAGGTACTGGTATAGGAAGGCAGTCAAGAAATGCCTTCTGAAAAACTCTTCTAAGTTGAGTCTTGAAGGATATACTCATATAAGTGGTCATCATCCAAAAATGAGAGCAAAGAAGGTTGCTGGAGTCCTAAAAGTAGTTCAATATATCTGAAGCATGAGATGAATAGAGAATGATGGGACAGAACTAAAATATATCTTTGAAAGGAGCACTGAGACCTACTCAAGGCCTGGCTCTCTGAGTGTATATGACATATAAAATGACAAGGCTTCAGTTTTTTTCAGCTTTATTGAAGTATAATTGACAAATAAAATCACAAGATATTTAAAATGCAATAATTTGATATATGTATACATTGTGAAAGAATTCCGACCATTGAGTTAATTAATATACTCATCACCTCACATATTTATCTTTTTTTTTCCCTTTTTGGTGAGAACACTTAAGTTGTATCCTCTTATCAAATTTCAATCATACAATATAGTGTTATCAACTACAGTCACCATGTTATATATTAGATCTTCAGACCTTATTTATCTTATAACTTAAAGTTCGTACCCCGTTGCAAGCCTCTACCTATTCCCCTCACCCCCAACCCCAGCCCTTGGAAACCACCATTTTATTCTTTGTTTCTGAGTTTTACTTTTTAAATTTTTAATTCCACATATGGTAAAATAATCTTATTATCTTTAATTAAAAGTAAGCCAACTTGGTATATAGATCAGCCTGAGATTATTCTATGTGAACTTTCAGATTTTGAATTGCTCCGTGGTACCGAAGGTGTATCGATGGGTACAGGGCTTCTCCTGGCCACATGTCTGAGCAGCTTCTGCAGGGGCGCGTCTCCCCATTCCCCAGGTCTATCCCCCATTTGCATCCACCTCAGTATTCACCTGCAAATGCTGTGGGTCTAAAGGGAATATGTTCAAAAACCTACACGCAACTTCAGACCCTCAGTAGACATCATTTGTTCTGGGTAAACTTTACATAAACCTTAAATCACTGCACAACTGAAGGGTTTTTTAAATCAGTTTTTCTACTCTAGTCACAAATTTGTTTACATTTGTTATAAAAGTGACCTTGGGACTTGGGTGCTAAGGTTTCTTGAGCAGTTACTATGGACCTTTCACCTTTCTGAGTACTTTACATATTAACCCCTTTGATTTTTACAACTCTATCATTGTTTTTATTATCTTCTTATTATCTAACATATAAAGAACACAATTGGGGTAGAGAGGCAATAGGTAACGTGCCCCAAACTGCACACCTATAAACTATAGAGTCAGAATTCAAACCTAAATAGTTTGATCCCACCACCTTCAATCTAAAATACTAAACACCGTCTCTTTAGGGTGAAGTTACAACCATTTCAGTCTCTAGTTTCCTTGTGCTGTAGATATTTAATTAGTGTTTATAAGACATTCCCATTCTTTACCTTCTCAGGGACTGACACAAACCATCCGAGGTTATCTGGTCAGGTATTCATAGCTGCAGTTTAGAGAAATAAATGACTGTCAGAAGGAGTAACTTACCTATGGTCTGAAGAGCCAGGATCACTCCAGACTCTAGCTCAATGAATTCATTTACTGTTTCTAACAGGAAGTATTTTCCCTACTACACAGCATATTTTTATTGCATAAGCAAAATGAGAATAGAAATAATTCCCAAGCGCCATTTGAAACCATTCATCTGAGCTTTGCAGGTCCTCTGTTTTGCTTAAGGAGATGACTGGGTGACAGCCCTTTGATGTAGAGAAATGCAACTCAGAACTGTAAAGAACTTTTGAGAACGCAAAAGAACAAATATTATTAATGACAAATATGGGCTCCAAGATTGGGTTAGCCCCACCATTTATGTCCTAAATGAGAAGGCACGCTCATGAAATCAGGGAGTTGACACACAACAAATCAGGATTTACAACAGCACAAACAAGAAGCAGGATGGTGTGCACTGAACATATTAAATGCATGAACTCAAGCTAGGTCACTCAAAGTCAATGCATTATAAATGTTTGTCAGAAATGGAATCAGTGGGCATGAACCCCTGTAGGCAGGGTCTCCTGTGTAACCAAATAAGACTCAGTCTCATTAGAGTAAACGGGCTCAGGGACCTGCATGAGGGAAATGCTGTTTCCTGGAAGCATCTGAGTGTTCCAAGTAAGTAAGTTGTCCTCATGCAGGAGGCAACGCCCAAGGCTAGCACTCAGGGAGACCTGGCTTCCAATTTATTCTTTAGCACTGACTTGTGATGACCTCTTATGTAAACCATTTGATCTCTCTGGGATCATTTGACTACCTGGAAAACATACCTATACTACTTATTCTGTCAGTTTAATGTGAGAGTCAAGTGAGAAAGCAGGTATGAAAGACACTGAAAAGCAAAAATTTGAGCTATGCATGAATGGAGTTAAGTGATCTAAGCGATACAAGGAATCACCTCTAGATGGGCCAACATATAGCATATGTCTGGGAAGAAACATCCACTGACAGTACATAATGTGACAGGCACTATGTCAGGCACTTCCCCCAGTTCCCTGAGTGTATGTCATTATCATTTTACTAACAAGAAAATTCAGTCTCCAACACATACAATCTCTCTCTCATGAGCATATAGCTAGTGAATTGCAGCATAGGAATTCAAATCTAGGTGTGGCTACCAAAAAAGCCAATTGAAAAGACAGATAAAAGATGCTGGTGATAGACATGGATGAGAAGCTTTCAAGGAGGAAAGAATTTGACGTTTGAGGTCTGAAGAGGTCACTTTTAAGTTACCTTTTTACCTGAGACCTTTGAAGTCACAATTTCTATGTGTGTCATACTGCTATGTATGGAATTTATATTTCAAGGCAGCTGAGGTAATCTATTCATTCCCTAAATAATTTGATCTGTTCTTCCACAGTGAGGAGCCAGATTCTCTACAGCCCACCTTCTTTATTATAACAGAGGCCTTGTGAAAAGATGAAATGGTGGAGCATGGTGAATCTGTGACCATTCATAGGAAAACTATCTCAGAGAACTTGTCCAGTGGAAAGAGGATGTGTTACACCCCGGGCATTTTCTTCTTCTTCTCTCTCTCCTCCTCTTCCTCCATCATCATCATCATCATCACCATCACCATCACCATTGCCATCCCATGAAAGCTGGAAAACCCTCTCTTAATCAGTTAAGTCAGTGAGTCTTTCTCACTGCAGTTCCCCCTTATGTAAAATATAACAGTTGACTCAAGCTATCGCTTAGGTGCTTCCCATCTCAAAGTTTTGAGAATTGTCAAATTATAATGAGCTGACTCTGTACAAGATAGAGGGAAATGAGTATGATGTAAATAACAATCCCTGCCCTCGAGGGGCTTAGAAACCAGAGGGTCTCTGGAAAAGCTGGTATTCACAACAAAAATTGACAAAATAGCACTAGGAAATACTGAAATACTATTATATATAATATTCAATAATATTTATCTTGGAAAAGATAAATTGGACAATTTGCCTTTTTCCTTATCAGAGCACCCTTCACGTCCCATTTCTACTTCACCTACTCCTTTTTTTCCCCTTTCCAAAATCATATTCATGATTCTAAGCCCAAGCCTCAAATATCACATCCATCAAAAGGCCTTCTTTCCTCAGCTACGGAGGATCTTACTCTCCTTTAAATTCTACTTTTATTTCCTGACTTGCCTGTATAACATCATAGCTGGGAGGCACCTGAGATGCATTGTATTGGGGTATGGGGGTGCTGATTAGCTAGCAGACGTCCCTAAGCCTTCATTTCCTCCCCAGTAAAGCAGGTCTGATAATAATTTCTTCCTCACAGAGCTGTTGTGCAGGTTAAATGAAGAAATATGTGAATCTGCTTAGCAGAGATTCAATGAATGTGTCTGAATCCTCCCCTGGTAATCTTTACACAGCTTTCTATTCCAGTCATTTGTGTATCCATTTTATCTTCTCTGGGAGGCAGTAAAATCTGAGGACAGAAACTCTTCTCTCACTCATCTCCATGCATTTTCCTCCTCGGCCCCATCCCTGCCACCAGCCCAGTACCTAGCACAGATTCTCTTTGTTTATGTGTAAATTTTATCAGATTGCTGCCAGCCTGTCCAAACTGTCTCCTGAAGCCTGTTAAGAATGCTCAGCAATGTATACTTCCACATTAACAGTGACAGCATGGAAACCTCTCCTGTTTTCGACCTGCTTCCCAACCTTCACTCCTCCCTCCTCCGGCTTTGGAGAGAAGGCTGCAGTTAGAATAATTTCACCATAAGAAAATCATCCATTTTTCTAATGAAAACCCCTGTCATTAAACACGCAGCCTCTGGCATGATCCCTAAGAGAGAGAATGGCTTCCTGCTATGCACTTGGACAATTTGTGAGCCCTGCCTTGGGGAGCACAGACTCTCCCCTAACCCTGGGAGGCGATGGCAGAAGCCCTGCATTATGAAGCATGATTGCACTACCTCTAGCTGGCACACCAGCTCCGAGACTTCCAGAGAGAGGAGGAGTCACCTTTGTCCTCTACTCTCCCTCCTGTCCACACTGGATGCCAACCTAACCCTTTCCCTTTCATTGGTCCCCTTTGCAACTTCCTGAGGATTTGGCAGTTTTCCACTGTGTCCAAACAACCAGGCTATAAACACCCCACTGAGAAACACAAAATGTGTTTAGAGGAATTCTGATGGCTCCTCATCTCAGCCATAAATATGAAATGTATTTTGACATGTCTCAGAAAATACTCCATCTCCCAGATTCAATTGACGGCATAAATTTACTCCCCACAAGACAGCACCGAAGTCTCAACTTTGCAATTTTTGGTCAAGCTCGTTCATGCAGCTGCATTGTGCTAATAAAAGTAGGACATTATTAAGTCACATACCCTGAGTGCCCATGTCTTAAAATGATTATTTCTAAGCTGTAAGAAATTGGTGGTGTCTGAGCATCATAAACAGCTAAGTGCAGGAATGTAAAGCACAGCATAGGGAATATAGTCAATAATATTGTAATAACCATGTATGGTGTCAGGTGGGTACTAGGCTTAACGGGGGTGGTCACTTAGTTATATAAATGTCTAACCATTACATAATAACCATTATATAACTGAAACTAATAGAATGAATGTCAACTGTAACTGAAAAATAAAAAGATTTAAAAATTTGAAAACAAATAAACAGCTAAGGTGGCAATGTCTGAGACTGACGTGAAAGAATTTCTGCAGCCGCAGGCACAGTAAAGGCAGGAAGCACAGATTGTGAATAAGATCACAAATTTAAAATCAGATAGATTTCTGTTCTGCTACCTACATAATGCGTCACTTGGGAAGTAAATGTTCTAAGCCCCAGCTTTCGCATAAAAATAAGATAGCAAAAAATACCAAAACTACCAAATGGAATTATTTGTGACACTAAAGTGAAATAATGTACATAAATCGCTTAGTCTAGTACTTGGCATGGATTAGACATTCAACTAAAGATGCCAATTAAAAAAAAATATATCCATTACAAGATCAAAATTTTAAGGCCAAAATGGCTACCAAGCCCTCAGAAATATCTTTCTATTTCTGGTTGAGCTACCTGGGCTTAGAGCAAAATTTAGAAAGATTTGATTTCACCAAGATTCTTGATTCCGTCTTCATTTTTTTTCCCTGCTCCAATCACTAGGTGCTATGATCAAGCCAGGATTAATGTGTTCTCTAGGAATCTTGCTTTAGGCATCTAGGACTGATTGTGCAAGATAATTGTTTAGGTGTCTGTCTCCCCTACTGGAATGTAAGCTCTCAAGGGCAGGACCTATATCCTTCCTTTATCTTCATTACCTATGTGTGTTCAACAAGAGAAGGCCATAGACTAATTGTTAATTTCAGGCCAACTGCCAGCTTATCCCTGTCTGGGACTGCTTTTTTCTTTCTGGATGTGTTAGGTGTTTTCATCTCACATGGAAGGGACGTGAGGTGCTTGGCATCCTTCTATGTGCTTTATTTACATGCTTTGTCTCACTTAATCTTCACAACTGTCAGTGAGGTAGACACTCCTATTATTCTGATAGTACAGCCAGAGAACAGGTTTTGAGGGGTTAATTAAACCCACCGAAGTTCATATGGTAGGTGACTGAGCCTGGATCCCAAACCAGACCTCACTGACTATGAAGCTCATTGATTGACTAAATACCCATTTACAACAAGTATTGACTGCTATAAGGAGGCTGAACTATCCCAATGATAGGTTGCTGATGGGTTGTGTTATTATTATATATGTCAAGTTTTTGTAGGTATCTTATCCCAAATAAGACCAACTGACTCCCCTTGAAAGTTGGAGAGTTCAAAGCTATTTACCTTTACTATTACAACCAAAGATTCACAGAACAAACCTGATACTTTTATTCTTATTTTTTTACATATCTGTATATTTTTATTAGTTTCAGGTGTACAAAACAACATGGTGATTAGACATTTATATACCTCACAAATTAGTAACCCCGAAAAGTCTATTACCCATCTGACATTGTACACAGTTATTAGAGTATTACTGACTATATTCCCTATGCTGTACTTTATATCTCCATGACTATTATTTTTTAACCATAGTTGACATACAATATTATTTTATATTAGCTTCAGGTGTACAGCCTGGAGGTTTGATACTTCTATTCTCGGAGATCAATTCTCAGCATTAAAATCTATAGCATCAGTGTACCTTGCCCTGCATGGAGCCTCCTGACGTGCAACAGGTCATGCTCCCCACCTCGCATATCCTCACTGGTCAGAGGCATCCAGTGGTCGACCTCCTGTGCAAAATGTTGGTGCACTATTTCTCCACTTTTCTGTGGTTTAGCTAAGAGAAGCTATTGAAGTTCGGGACATGGGAATGCCAGCTTAGAAATGAGATAAACAAATCTCGGTGGATAGGAACAGATGATCTTAGCAAGGGGTAGGGTTGGGGGGGTGTTAAAGGTTAGCTGTCACCTAGAACACATCCAGGGGTCCTCACTTTCTACAATATTCCCTTCCAACTTTGAGACTCTAAGAGATCCCTGGAGATGGATCTAAGACTTCTGCATTGGGTCCTGCCCACAAGCCCAGTTTCTGTTAATGCTCAGATGAAAACACATGGAGCAGGTTTAACCTATTTTTAGGTACCCCAGAAGTCAGAGGCAGTGGGGACCCAAGAAAAGTTTTGAGGATAGTGGAGTCTTTGTAGTAACAGAAGAGGATCTTTTCTGGAATTTATACTTGGAAATCCATAATGCCTCCCTAACAAAAATATATCCTGTCCCCTCTATCCCTCTTCTTCCCAACCCCCCAGGCAGGGCACAATGTCTTCTATCCTAAAACGAGCCTAGTTCATTGATTCTTTTCACATTGGGAGTGACTTTCTCAGATGGTTTCCTCCTAACTTTTTTGGCTGTTTCTAATCCTATTAGTAAGCTCCCATCCCAGAGCATTATTGCAGTTGTATCTGATTTCATTTTTTGCCAATACCCTACAAAATGCAGCAGCTTAGTAGTGACTTTTATGTCATGTGGCTTTAGCAAAATTGAATGTTAATGAGATGTGATTGGGTGGAAAATTATAGCAATAGGGTGCTTGCCTTCTATAATTGCGGCATAGGCTTTCGTTTGGAGTGGGGGTCCTAGGATTTCTTTTACTTAACAGTGACTCCTGAGGCACAGAAAGGTACTGTGTATTTATAATTAGGCAGCAGATGATTAAGTGGCTTTCACTGGTGGACTGTCAAACAGCCTGGCACACCACAGAGATGGCCAAGGAAAGCAGCAGGAAGGTTCCAGTTGCATTGTCTCATTTGAAGCCTCATTTATTACACCTCCGCACCTCCAACAACAAAATAAGTAGCAAGAGATGCAGGATCATACCAATGATGGTGGGCTTATCTAAAATAAACTTATTAAATGAGACAGATTCTTTATTAACTAGTCAGGAGCCTGATGATTAAACAGCTTTTCTTGCCATTGAATTCCAAGCAGAAATCAATGTACATTATACCGCTGCAGCAGCTGAGATTGCAAAAGTCCCAAGGACAGCATGAAGACTGTGATTTACTGAAATATCTCATCACTGTAATGGTCAAGAGATGGAGTGCAGTTTGTTCATGGGGCATAACTTACATCTTGTTTATTTTTGATGTGTTAGAAATGCTGCTTGCATAGGCGCCCCAATTGTAGTATACTTGTTGCAAAATCATGCATCCAACTGAAAAGAATTGTCTCTACATTCTGAGCATTTTTAAGGAGGAGAAGCTGCTTTATAGAGACTTATTAATATTTTGTCACTCAACTGTAGACGGTGCTCCACAGTGAGTTTGGCATGGTTTCTGACAAATCCCGTGACCTGCGGTTGTTAAACGCAGGGCTGGGTATTCTCTGTGCCAGCACATAGCTCTAAAGGGGCAGAGAAGAGACTGTTGCTTATGCTGTTGCATAATTAGATGACTCAATTGTTCTTGTATGCAAACTTTCTCTAACATCGATAGCATTTGCGAATTTATACAAGCCATTATCCTTCCAATCTAAAATTTAGAGGAAGATATAAAATGTTAAAGGAGGAAAAATTTACGCTATAATGTTCAGCACCTGAAGAATTTCCTTCTCTTTAATTATCAGGAAAAGTCACCTTATTTAAATACTTTTGAAATGTCTTCTTCTAAAATGAACTTGAAGTGGCTTACAATAAGAGCCTAGTATAATCAAAGTTCCAGCTCTCTATTGCTATGTATCAAACTACCCCAAGGCTTAATAGCATAAAATAAGTTAATAGCATAATTTTATTCTATACACAATTCTATGTGTCAGGATCTTGGGAATAAGATTCTGACACATAGACTGGGATCTCAAATGGGGTGGTCTCAGCACCCTAAGTTGCTGGGGCCATATGTCTGCAGCCTCAGGTTGTTGGGGGTTTCCTTGGGCCTTCTCCATGCCATACCAGCTAGTAATGGAATGCCCAAGGTGGTTTCTTCAAACACGTCTGGCCCTGCTGGGGTGCCTGACACAGCTTAGGCTGGCTGGGTCTCTCTCTGTCTTCATGAATTCTCCCCAGGCAGCTTCTTCACAGGATAGCAGTCTTTGGGTAGTTGAACTTCTTACATGGCAGCTAGCTTTCCTTTGTGATCCAAGAGGCATGGGCAGAAACTGGGAAAATTCTTGAGAATGGCCTAATCTCAGAAGTCCTATAACATGACCTCCATCACATTCCAATGGTCAAAGAAGTCATTAGGCTAGCCTTGATTCAAGGGGAAAGGAATTAGATAATACCTCTTAATGAAAGGAGTATTATAGAGTATGTAGCCATCTTAATGTATATCATAAGGTATATGGGAATTCAAATGATAATTTTAAAATGAGAAAAGCTGCACAATTGAGGAAATAAGTAATTATACTAGAAAACTAGGCTAATATCTCCTTCTGCTATGAGAATAGAATTTAACTCTGAGCTTCCTAGTGATGGAGGCAAAAAGGAAAGAAAGAACCAGCATCATAGTAGTTATTAGCTATTTAAAAAATTCATGCTAGATTCTTTTTCCATTATTTTCCAAAGAATAAAATAATAATCAACAAAGAAAGAAGATTAAATGTGTCTTTTATATAGTTTATTTCTACGTAATCCTCCTTTTCTGCTTCAATAACCCAGTTCACCCCTGCGGTGGCAGTAATTCTGGATGGGAAATTATCTGCTTAGAACGGTGCCTGAGGTTAAGAAGGATAAGAGAAGAAAGAAAAAAAATGAGGGTGAGCTGAGACAAACACAAAGAAAAGAAAAACAAACAAACAAAAAAAAAGAGAGAGAGAGAGGATGTGGGGAGAGAGAGAAATTAGATATATCAGACTTTGTCTTGCTCTGACTTCTGAAGAGTTTCATGGGTCACAAACTCAAATGCCTATAAGGTCTGGTAGGTACCTAAATACCAAAAACATGTGATGTGTAAGAAAACAGGGACAAGTGATGCCTCTGTCACATGGAAAGTGCATGCCCTGTCTAAAAGCATCGAATTATTTTTGATTCAGTTGATTATATGCACTGCACTGCCAAACATACCCACGTCTGTGACTGATTCAGGTTGCTATTGATGGCCAGGTTTCATCTCTTGACTTTGCCTCCACGGAGAAAGTCTGAGCTCTCAGGAGGAAATGCCAGACTGCTGGATTTCCTAGGTCCCTCCCAGAAGAGAGACCCTCCAGGATGACACTGAAGGAAAGATCACAGGTATTCTCACAGCCTGTAGGAACTTCTCTCAGTCCCCAGTTTCCTAAGATCTAGGACCAATTGCCTCCTGAAATAGTTACTGGAGAAGAAATGAGGGGAGGGGTTTTTATTGCTCGCTAGGGATAAAATAATGAACTAAAGGAAGCTAGTGCCAAATACCAACTCTTGTTCAAGTCTTTCAAAGTCTTACACAAATGCATCACAAATGTGAGGCAAGCTACTACTTATTATGCCATTTACCTCTGACTGCTCTTTTTACATATCTAAGGTACGAAAGACCAAAAAAGGACTCTTCGTATTCTTTACTATAGAAAGATAGGCCATGTGAGTGTTCCTCAAATTAGGACCAAAAGTGTTCTTCTTTTCATCTTCTTTTTAATGGTCTGCCATTAAAACCAGTAAATACCCAGAAAAGTAGCACTTTTTCTTTTTAATCAAAAATATTTTCCCTAAAAAGTAGAGTTCTTAATAAATAAAACATTCTACTTTCTAGAGTTGTGGTTTCTCCCTTTGAAAAATTATATAGTAGAGGCTGAGAGTGTTTTCAATTATATGAACTCCCCTTAGACTAATATTATTTTTTATTATTTTTAGCTGAGCATATGGCTACCCAATTTCTCTTTTGCTAGTCTCTTCAAATTTAATCCCCCTATCTTTTCCAGTTGTGCAGGGGTCAAGCCTGGGTACTTATATCTCTGCCCCCATGGCTCTCCCTTCAATGGGCCATGCCACCATGCAGTATGCTCTTTCCATTAAAATGTGTCACATTCATTTACATCTAATGTCCCAGATGGGTTTGTTCAAAAGTCAATGAATAGCAATAGACAATAATATAAGAATATTATGCCTTCCAGAGAAGAGAACTGCAGTTCGGTGGGATCCTTTGATACACTAATGGTGGACCTTTCAGACACCAGTCAGGCCAAATGCATTTGGGAAAGAATCCGTATACAGCTAGTGGGTCATTTTGAGACACCTAACTTAAATGTCACTAGGTGTTAGCCTCTGCTGAGACACAAGCTCAGTTGCATTCCACAAATGATATAGATTCTCGATAGTTTGGGTCCTTAATGTTTTCTTTGATGGCCAGTTTGTTCTGACTCATTGATTGGAGAAAATTAGGTGAGATATAAGAAATAGGAATTGTTACTCCCTATAGATTGGGGTTGATGATCATGAATAATGAGGTGAACTTTCTCGTAAAATGGCCCTGATCTTGTCCATTCATCTATTTGCCCATTAGCTACCTGCACTCTGTGGGGGGGAAAACATCTTAGTTCCTCCCTATTAACACACTGTATCATTCAGCCTTAATTGCAGACATAGACTTCTGTAGACTAATGTAACAGAACAAAAGATATCATGATAAAATGAGTTTTATGAGAAAGGGAAGGATTCATTTTATTTTGGAACAGAGAAAATGTTTTACAAATGAGAGCATTCCAAACCCTTTGGTTTCATGAATATTCCATCTTCGTGATAATGAACAGCTATGCTCTTATGAACTTCTAAGAATCAGCTAACTTTGGTCAGAGCTGGAGTTATTAAAGGTAAAAAAACAGAAGAAAGACTCTCCTTCTGCGTGGGCATTTTCAACGTGGAATTGCAGTAAGCTTTCTCATCAGCCCTTAAACTGACATTCACAGTAATGGAATTTATCACCATTCACTCCCTGCCACAAAGAGCCTGGTATTAAAAGGACCTGTCCTTCATTGTTAAGTACTGCACAATTTTCCCCCTTCAAGATCTTATGTGATGATCCTGTTGGTCCTGTTGGTATTAGTTTTCTTTTAATGGAATTTTTTTTTCCTCTGTAATTCATTTTAAAGTCATCCCAGCATATACCCAAACAGGTAACACCTACCAGACAGATAGACTGCACTGAATTATAGGTGCTTTTTAATGAAGATCCCAGGCATGAATAAATGCAGGGGACCATGGAGGATTGTGTGCTTTAGGGAAACATGGGGTTATATATGGTCACTTAAAACTGAATCTTAATAAGGTCTCACAGGAATCACCAAAGCCATCCATTCTCAATGGGTGAAAGAGAAAAGCCAAGGTAAGACAGCATTGACAAAGAGATAAAGGCTACTGGGGTTTCAGGTTGCCACTTAAGAAAGGGAATCGAAACTGCAGCCTCTCCCCTCCCCCATTATAAGGCCTTGGTAAGTATTCATAAAGTTGTGTAACTTCTCTTTTTTTGTTATTTTTATTACCTGAACCAGGAAGCCTGCATCTTCTCAGCTAGATTTGGGAGGGCTGAATCTCCTAGGAACAGAGTGATGGTGGCCACTGAAAGAAGGAGAATGAGAACATAAACAAGCTGAGTCCCTTGGGGTCATAAGGAAGAGGTGGTGGGGCTGAGCAACAGTCCCAGAGGTTTGACATCCACAAAGTCCTTGTGGATTTTCTGTTTTCATAACTCCCCAATGTAATGGCAAGGACTATGTCAATTTTAATTATTTTCAAAAAGATCATTAGAAGAATAATAGCATTGCAGAATTAATATTTTATATGATTAATGAAATATTAGTCTATCCTTTAAGCCCAAGGTCTCAGAGCATTGGTCTCATAAGAAAAGAGTGAATGAGATGTCATTTGTATCTATTATTTTTTAAATGTCTATTTTGCAAAGTTTTAAGAGTGAGGCATGGTGTTGGAAGAGGAAAATGCTTTCTCTTAATGGCTTTATTTTTATAATTCTGCTTCTAAACAAAGACTTATTTGAGAGGGCTGGACATAAAATGATTAAAAATTTCAAAAGTTTTACTTGAAAGGAGACATTGATTAGTGCTGCAGTTTCCTTTTTGTACGTAACCCAAAGATGACGAGGCTCTGAGGACCACATGAAATGAATAGATGCAAATTAGCAAAGAATAGTCACTGATAATGTAAATGTTTATTTTAGCAGGAGAATCACACATTGTGGATTTATTAATCCTAGGAGAAGAGCAAAAATAGCCATTATGAGAAGAAGAGAAGGAGAAAGAGATGGAGAGAGAGGGAGGAAGAGAGAGAGAGAGAGAGAGAGAGAGAGAATAAAAAAGATACTGAGGGGCCAGTTGAGTGGATTAGTTGGTTAAGAGCTCGCTCAAGAGTGCAAGTTCTGAGCAACAGCGGTCAAGTCCCGCCCAAGCTGAGCTGCCGCTGAGCTGCCAACAGATGGCAGGAGGGCACAGCTAAAAAAAAATGTTGAAAAAACATTGAAACTCAACCACAGAATTACTATGTATCAGATGAACCAATATCATGACTAGATTTATCACAAGACAAAAAATACACACCTCCTCAGTAATTCTTGTGGTACTTAATCTTCTATCATTAAAATAATTTTACTTGGCACTGTCTTAAACTGTTGGTAGTTCTATAATGTGTTAGAACTATTCTGAAGGACATTTGATGATATTTAATGAAAGCTTTAAAACGCAACAAATTTCATTCATTTTAGGAATTTTTCCCTCAAGAAATATGCATTCCACATAAGCATATAAAATGACAAACTGAATAAATGGAAATGACCTAAAGTTCTGCTAATAGGAAATTGGCTAAGTAGACTATAATGTAGCCACAGGACTATAGCCATTTAACATAGGTTATAGGGGATTCTTTAATCATATGGGAATAACCACAATAAATTGAATAAATGGTATAGCCATCCTATAGAACTAGGGTCCTATAGAAACGTGAAAAGTCTAGAAATTGTATAGCAGTGCACTGGAAGGGAGGAATACCTCTGTGATGAAGGAAGCCTGAAACTATTGATTGTGTGTTGCATTGATTTCTAGCAGGTTACTTGCTCAAAAGAAGACCAGAGGAATGAAAATGTGTTAGATTTTGATTTGTCTATTCATTCTGCCATCATTTCTTAAATGCCTACCCCGTGCTGAGCACGATACTAGCACAGTACTGAGCTAGGTACTGAAGTATGACTGCAGAGAGATGAGACTGGACAAGCATGCCGAAAATGGCTCAAGAAGAGCCTTTGCATTGTCATGCCTTGTACGAGATGGTGTTATCTTGTAGGCATGGGAAGTCACTGGTGAATCTGGAGCAAGGTTAGATTTTAACATTAGATTATTTGGGCAGCAGGGGGAAGGTGGACCACAGGGGGACAGTACTAAAAATAGGGATTTGGTGATGAGTCTTTTGGGGTAGTCCAGTGAGAGCCAGGGAGAATCTAAACCAAGGAAGTTGCCCAGAAAATGGAGACAAGGGAACAGACAGAAAAGATATTTGTAAATTAAAATTGACTATGGAGACTGAACTTGTATACAAGGAGCAGAAGGAATGGATGTGATTCTGGATAAGTCCCAGGTTTGGGCTTTGATAAAGAATAGGGACATTTAGCAAAAAATTTGAATAACACTTGATGGCTCTTTATACATTTTCAGTATGGTGATATATATATATATATATATATATATATATATATATATATATATATATATATGACAAAACTTATATATAAACTTTGTATGTATATGGAAGTTTTGTCATAGGAACTTCATCAATAGTGATAAGCTGGTTCCAATCCTCCGCTATGGACTCTTTTTGGTGTTCACTACACTCTCTATGGTTTCCTTTAATAAAGTGAGACATTTGAAGTTTGAGAACCACTCAAGTTTGCAATTCTGTATTTTCTGACAGAACTATAAATGTTGATAATAAAAATGAAAATGTATGGAGTACTGACAATGTGCCTAGCTCTGGGCTAAGAGTTTTATACATACTACCTCATCCACTTATCACAGCAACATTATTAGGTTGGCATCTTCACTTTATAGATGACAAAAATGAAGCTTTGTGAGATTGCCACTTGCCCACAATTATACAACTAGCAAGTGGTACCGCCAGAATTCAAGCTAAGTTATCCATCTTTTTACCTGTATGCTCTGAAACATGTCAGTTACTGTCTGGAAATTCAGACTTCTTAGAAATAGCATCTTTCTGAAAACATTGCAGATGAGCTTTGGAGATCTGAGTGGCAACATGGTCTGACAGGAAGATCACTGGACTGCGGATTAGAGTCTAAAGTCATAGCGTGAACTGGGCCGCTACTTATTGTGTGACCTTTACCAAGTCACTTAACAGTTCTGGGTTTCATTTTCTTGATTTGAAAAATGAGCAAATTGAATTAGAAGTCACTTCCAAGATGTTATTTATACTTGTGACATAAGAAGTTTGGGATTTCTTTTATCATTCACATGGGTAAGATTCAAAGCATAAAATGGCTCTCTATATAAATGAAATTTGCTGATTTCAGATATGGAAATGCTACGCTTTGGGGACACAGGAAGCGTAGCATAGCAGGGGGCATTGCAGAGAACAGCCTCTGCTATGTATCTTTGTGAATTGGTCAACTCCCATTAAATACTTAAATGTATCCTCAGCCTTCTCAGAATCCTTTGTTCTGCTTATTACTCCATCATCTTAAAGTAACATTTTAGGTTAAAATAAAGAGGGGGCTCTGACAAATTGCTTCAGGGTCAGAGCTTAACATGGTCTCACTCTTATCAAAATGATGTAAAGTGATCTGGTGAAATAGGTATGACCTGACTTTATTAACCATCCCCAGTTCATAATAATATAAACAACTATAGCAAGCATCCCTGGGGCATCTACATGGATGTCTACTTGTCTTGAACAATTTGGACTAGGGCCACCATCAGAAGGAAGGGGGATAGATTGGCTTACAAGATAGTTTAGAATTTCAAAATATCAATGTTGAAACAATTTTTCAAAGCTGATTATTCCAATATTTTCTAAATGATGGTCCACAGATTGATATTCATGCATGATAAAGTTGTTGGTCCAAAGCAAAATTAGAAGAGTAAGGACATTGTACTAAATTGTTAATAAAGCTATAATTAGTCCATTAAAAGAATGTCTTTTTTCTTTTAAATGATAATTATAGATGAAATTAATCTTTGCTGCTGTGTTGTTTCTACATACACTTACTTGGTCAAATAATACACAGGAATCACATTTTTTTAAACTTACTACTTGGTGAAATCAAAATTTCTGGGAACTGCTAGTCTAATCTATCAATAGCCCAGTGTTCCATTCAGTGTTTAGAACCCTCTCTAGGTTTTGCACCAGTTGCCTTACTTAACTTGAACTGCACTGGAGATGAGGAAGTCAATACCCATGAGCAACTCCACTCCATTTTTTGATGGCCCCAGATGTTAGGTAGGTCTTTGTTATATAGTACTAAAATATGTTGTGAGTAGTTCCACCAAATAGTAATACTTTTACAATGCACAGTTCATGAATAGTAAAATGAGGAAAGCTGTCTTATTTGCACTGACTAGTGCAATGGTGATCAACACTGAAGTGAGCCATGATCCGAGGGAAACGGAGTACGGTGAGGAAGGGTACTTGTTGACAGAAGCCACTTCCAAGTGGATAACTTAGTCGGAAAATGAGATAGAAATTTGCTGTCCCAGGGTGGACCAGAGAAAGATGATACTTAGAACTTAGAGTGAATGCTTGAATTACAGAGAATAAAATATAATCATTGTGTGATTATGGGGGTTAGTTTTAGTTCCAACATACTTCAAACCCTACACTCATAACAAACACGATACACTGTTCTCTGACTCTTCCCTATTGAGATTGTAGAGACCAAGCACAGTCTTTCTTCCACGTGTTTATCTTTCATAAGTTGAAAGACAATCTTTATGTGTCCCTGAACTATCTCTTAGCTAGAAGGAATATGAATAATTTTCTTATTTATTGCTAATGTGATATGGCTCCTTCATATCATTTTGATAGTCTCTTAATAGGTGGCTCACTCTCCATTATTTCCAGTTTGCAGGGGAGTCAATGGAGGGGTTGGAAAAAAACACATGGGCTTTGAAGACAGCGTCACTTGGGTTTGAGTCCTGGCTCTAACACTGGCTAGTTCTGTGACCTACTGAGAGCTGTGTATTTATCAGAGGTGAGTATTAGTTTCCTCCTCTGTGAAATGGGGATAGTACATCATACTCGTAGTGTTACTGTAGAGATTCAATAGAGCAATGTACACCTAAATGGCCTTCAGTCAGCAGAAAACTAAAATAATGAACAAAAATGCATGTGTGTGTTTATGTGTATCTGGACTACAATAAATAAAAATGAAGTAAGAATTAATTTGTTAGTTTCCATAGATCTCTAAGATATCAAATAATGAGAGAAGATAAGCAACGTTGAAATTTTCCTATTGTTCTGATTTATATCAGGATTCAAAAATTAGTTACTATTAAATTTCTGTGCTTGTCCCCCATTGATCACTTGATGCATATGCTTTTCTGGAATTGGATTGTTATCTGAGCATGGCAAATTAAACTTCTGATTTCACAATTAAAACCATCAGGCTGACGAATAAGACTGTGAGAGTAATTCATTCTGGGTGAGATTCTGGCTCCCAGGCATAAATGAGGCTCTCTGTTTTCATGAATACTGGCAGGCTGGCTCAGGTAGCACAAGCCTGTGACTGATCTCACTGCACCATAATCACCAGGCATCTCAAGGGATGATGGTCCTTAAGGGATTGGAGAATGAGCTACTTTTTGATGACTGTGATGTCATTTTCCCTTCCTAGCCATTTTAGACCTGATTAATCATCCAGAAAAGTAATTTTCTAGAAAAAGCTTTTAATTGGCCTCTCAATCTGCTTTAACATAAATAGATAGATAGATTTTATAAATTGGTCTTCAGCTTTTCTCCTTGGACTAATCCTATCAAGTAAAAATTTCTATTAAAATGCTTATACAGTGCCCTCATCACATGAAAGCACTAAGTACTTACTTTTGTAATCTATCAAATAGATGTGGGATCATTTTGGCTTCAACATTTACTAGTAGTTATAAACCTTGGGTACATAACTTAATCCCTCTGAGTTTCAGTTGTATCCTTTGGGAAGTGATAAGTATCACATGTATTTTTACAGGATTGTTTTGAAGATTAGGGGTAATTAAATAAAGTGCTCAGCTGGTTCACTGAAACATAACAGACACACAGTAAATGGTGGCTTTTATGGAAACTAGACCAATCTCTGTTGGTCCAGTTTCTTTAGTAATTGTAGCTTCTGGGATATTTAGAATGTACAGAGATAGTCAGATCATAGTCACTTGGGACATTGTATCAATTTTATGACATCAGACAACTATCTGGGAGGGAGAAATATGTCACCTCAAACTCTTGTAGAAGTTTATTATTTATCACCTCAAAACCCCCTATTTTAATAGTATAGCTATAGGGGTCATTCTCAAATTTAACTTTTCTGGAATTATATATTGTTTATAATGTCCATGGAAAACTGAAGTAGTACTGGTGAGTAATTTCTAACCACCTCAATTTCTGGTAACCTGACTGGCATATTTTTAATTACAACTGGCATTTTTTAAAAATTATAACTTACAACAGAAGGAAACACAGAATAAGAAAAAAAATAGTTTAAAAAATTAAACCAGCTTAACAGAGTGAATAGAATAGAATGAATTCATTAAAGGAAAGTCTATACACCAATGTCAGGACATTCAAGCTATTGTACCTTTAGATCACTGTTAAATCCCCAAAGGGAGAATGTAGATGAATTGCTAATTGTTTCCGGCTTGCCTGCATGATCTACTTCATTGTTTTAATATAAAGCCTTGTGACCTTAAAATACATTCTGAAAATTTGCCTCCCACTGCCTGTTATGTCCTCTGAAGTCACAAGATAACAAGGTCCAATCATTAATATGCAACGGTGGCCTGTGATCGCAGCAGAATTACAAACAAACATACATACAAAAAGAAGCCATAATTTATTTCCAATAACTGAATGCCTTCCATCCTCAGGATTCTTTGTTCTTTTGCTTCAGAATTATATGTTTTTATTTAATCAGAGGGTCTGAACTACCCTAGCCTGAAAAGAGGTACCTCACTGTTTTGATGGGTGGAGGTAATGCCATTATGGGAAGAGAGGAGGAGTGAGAAAACAGAATATTGTTCTCAGATTATTAAGACATTGAAAACATTTTTTTCTTAATTGCAAGTGTTTTTCACTTCCACAAATGTATTCCATATGCATGTCCTAGAAGTGTACAGAAGGGAGTTTTCTGAGACCTTTTCTAGAGGGTAAGTAAAGCTGTCAAAGAGAGTCCTAATGCTAAAAGATTAATATTATCATAATTACTTTGTAAAAAAAATAAATTAAGAAAGTGCCAAAACAGCCTCTTGCTGACTTCACATTCCTGTAAAATGTGGCTCACCTGACATCTGCAGCCTGTCTATGGGATAATCTGCTTTACTTTGCTCCCAGGGCTGCTGAAGTTAAGGATTTACCATGTCAGCAGCTCCTTCGTCAGCTCTTACCTTGCGGAGATGACTGACTTTTCACAATGCGATCATGAATATTCACTGGAGGCTGAAATCGGGCAAATCCAGCCCCAGTAGAGTGCTGTACTAGTGTGTCTGGCTAATACTTTGAAATCATGACTTCCTACAATAAAATGCTGAATGGGAGAAACTATGGAATTTAGCAAAAGTGAAACAGCATAACCCTAACCTACATCATCACCCTTGAGCTTGAAAAGAGTACTGGTCAGTCAGTGTGTTGGTGGATCTGAATGAAGGGACTGCCTCCTCTATTTATCAGGTTGAAAAGTGCCCTTGAGCAAATCACTTAATATCCCCAGGCCTGCTTCCTCCCGTCTAAAAGGAATATAGTTTCGTAGATTCTTCATAGAAAGAATTTTGTTGATCCTGAACCTCTCAAAAATCTGGTTTCTTAACCTGCAAAATGGGAATCATGAGTCTTGTCTTACACATCACCTCAGCCTTGTTGCCAGAGTGGTCTAGTTAGTCCACTTCGAACAAAGGTTCTAAACAAAAAGGTATTTGCTGACACCTGAGTTCAGGTAGTTTGCCTAAGCAACATCCAAGGGGTTTCTTTTTCTTTTCTTTTTTTTAAATTAGTTTCAGGTGTACAAAACAATATAATAGACATTTATACCCCTCACAATCTACAATACTACCCCTCTGACAACATATATAACTGTTACAATTCCATTGACTCTATTCCCTACGCTGTGCGCCACATCCTGTTGAGATTCATTATTATTCAGCTTCAGCTTCAAGTGTACCCTGCAGTGGTCAGGCATCTACACCGCCCATGAGGTGGCCTCTCTAATAAGATGGACCCTTGTCTTATTAGGGAGACCCTGATTAGGGTTTCTTCAGTTGGTTCCCCACTGGAAACAAAGGGCTAACTCCACATCAAGAATTAAGCCATTTACTAACCATTAACATAACCAGGAAGACACCTGCTAGAGCACAGCTGTAGGAGGCCTTAGTTAAATCATTTATCCAGGGTTTCGCTCTATGCATGTTCTTGCTTGATCCATACAGTGTGTATTTATATAAACAAGAGAACTCTTGAGAGATGAGCTTATCTTCTAGGGAAACGTGCATTATATTGAAAATGATTTCAGTGTGGCGTGGTTCTACCAATCTAATTGCTGTAGGCGTTAGCCAGGAGTTGTGAGGCTGATGTAGCTATTCAAGCCTCAATCTACAATAGATCACCTATTCTCTTCACTTCTGCTTTTGTGCTGTCTCTCTCCCCATATTCCAACGCTGGCTGGTGAGTTTTCCTATCAAGTCTGATTAACTTCTATGTGGTACTCAGTCTCTTAAACTGCAGTTCTTCAAAGGTCAGTCATCTAGGCTTGTGAGTTTTTCCTTGGCTACAACAAAACGAAGTTCCTATTAGCTATTATAGAAATTTATAAACCTAAGGACTGCCAAAAAGGGTTATTGCTTTGTAAGATATTTATGGAGACTTACTTTGCCTACTATGGGGAGAATACCTTCATAAACATCTCTGGTTTTAAAAATGGGAAAGAAATGTATTTCTGGTAAATGCTCCCTGGAGGGATCTTTCCCATTACTCAAATACCTTGCGCCCGAGGCGGCACAGGCTAAGATAAAAGCTCTCCATTTGGGACAGAAGGTTTTCCCTGACTCAAGGTTACAAATGGGCTTTTTAAACAATAAAGCAGTGCACAAAATTGTTTAAAAAAAAATCTCCCCAAAATGTAGGAGCTCTTTTTCTGACCTGAACCGGAAGAGACTCGAGATGATTTTACAGAGCCCTGGAGCTCATCTGTCCCCGACTCGGCTCCCTCCGCTCTCTTCTGCACACTCTCCAGTTCTGTGCTTCCCACATCACATCTCCATTGTTCGCTGGCTCTTTCCCAACCACACTGCACTCCTTGGGGAAGTGACAGTGTGTTTATTGATGGGGTGGGTTTGGTGCTTAGCATCGTGAGTAGTGCAGAGTGGACACTCACTAAATGTTTACTGATTGTTCATCAGCATGAATTCTACGAGTAAATACCTGTAGAAGGTATAAATGAGTAGTGGCCCTAATGCACATTTCATTTATAGTTTCTTAAAATTCAATTCCTGATATAAAGTTGTGTCTTATGGTATGATGCTGACTCCCTCGCTCTGAAATACAGTGCGAAATTATATATTCTGCTTGAGATTTTACTGTATATGATTTTCAAACATACCACAGTAGTAAACGTACTCCGGAATGCAAATCCAGTAATTAAGCTGGGTATGCTGCAAAGCTGGCAATGTCTTTGAAAACATATTTTCTAGAAAGTAGGCTTTTCTTAGAGTTTTCTCTCCTAATTTCCATTCCTTCCAGACAGACTTCATAAGCAGTAACTTCTCCTCCCTTATGGGTGCTTTGTGTATTTTTCCTTGTTCTTCCCCTAAGATAGGTCCTTACTCACCATCAAATGAGCTATTCTTTCTACAAGCTTTATAGGGAAGCAGCACAAAGTATGTCCTATTAAGATTCACTGCAGCATATATCCCCCTAAAGAAGTGACCTGATATAATAAAGGGGGAAACAGCCTTGGTAAGGAATAGGACTGAAGAGACAATGTAAGCTTCCTAAGGAAGCTCTGGTTTGTCATGTGGAGCCCTGATATCTCCCTTGGATGTGTTCCATAGAGCCCAGACAGGTCTCCCACAGCGCAGGTGTTCTGTGTGTACAAGAACAACTGCATGTGGCCTTGGAGTTGCAATCCACCATATGAATGAGAAGGCAGAGTCCTTAAATAATTGACTGCTTTATTAGATCTGCAGATGGTACTGTCTAACACATGCAGTGCATGCTTGCATGGCACACAGCAGCGGTATCTGGAGGAAAATGTTCATCTACCAGGGAAGTATTACATAATTGATTACAATAATCTTAGGGAGCTGGCACAGCCTTCCAGTCTGCGTTTGCCAATGCCTGAGCCAGAGACGGGGATGCATTTTGAAAACGCAGAAATCTGGTTTACTTTGAATTAATCATCAAATATTCATTGGAATACTTAATCTATCACTGTCAAGTCTTAGTATGCATATAAACAAGCTGGTATCTTGTTAGCAATGCAAATTTATAAGCTTAACTCCCAGAAATTCCAATTCCATAGTTTGGTGGAGCCTGGAAGTCTGCGTTTTCAATTAAGCCAGAAAAGGAATTCTAAGGCCAGTAGTCATCAGACCCTACAAGAAAACTGCTATAGATTGAATGCTCATGTCTCCTCAAAATTAATACGTTGAACCCTAACACTGAATGTGATGGCGTTAGAGGTGGGGGTCTTTGGCAGATGATTAGGTCATGACAATGGAGCCCTCATGAATGGGGTCAGTGTCCTTATTGAATAAACGGCGGAGAGCTCCCTCACCACTCCCACCATGTGAGGACACAGCTAAAAGACAGCCATCCATGAACCAGGAAGCAGGCTCTCGCCAGACAACACCAATGACTACCATGTCCAACTTTATGGAACTTGTAATATAGGTATTCGGTGAAGACAGGCAGTTACAATCAGTACAGGAAGTGATACAAGATGGAAAGGAGACCTTTGGGAGGAGCCCCTAACCCAGACGTATAGTAGAACTGTCAAAGAAGACTTCTGTGCAAAACTGGGAAAGTCAGAGGGCTGAGTACGAATGTAGTAGAAGGAACTGAAACAGAGACTGGCATGAAGTTAGACCTGAAAACACCTCAAGACGAAGCATGTTGGAGGATCCAGTAGAAAATACCTGGATTGCAGTGTGTTGGGGAGAGGAGTGACTGGTAAAACAGGAGAAGTAGGCATTGCTCAAACCAGGCAGGCCATGTCGGTCTCATTGAGTTTGTACTTAGTCATGAGAATAGTGTGGGACCATTTGCGAGACTTGAAAAATACCCCTGGTTGAATTGTGAAGGATGGACTGTGGTAGGGTGTGACCGTATTGCATTTGCAAGGCACTTCCCCTACTTTAGAATATATCAACTATGCAGCATTATTATTCTCATCACAGGTGAAGGAACTAAAATTTTAGAAAAATCGAGTACCTTTACAAAGATTGCAAAGTTAGTAAGTAGGTGCATTGGGAAGAGGGGGTAAAAGAGATTCCAAACCTGAAATGTGTGTGCTGTTGAAGTCAATGCTCTGACTTCATTATGATGCTGCCTCCTGTTGATTGTAGAGTATAGCCATACATAGGAAGTGCTTCCTTGATGGTGAATTTACAACCTAATCTCTTAACCAAAGGAATGATTATAATTCTCAGAGAAAGTTGGCATGGAAGTATTTATACTTTGTAGCTCACCAAGTGATTGGGTCAATATTTGAAGGGGATGAAGGGACAATCCCCCCCCCCCATTGCCTTCTTGGTTTCTGCAGGTCACAGGGTAAGGATAAGAATGCTCTCATTTGAGAGAAGATTTTAGGAGGAAATGAGGTTGAAATGAGCATTGCTGTAGATGAACAGAAAGAGTTTGCTCCTAGTCAGAAATGTTTGCTCTTTTAGGAACTAAAAACCAGCCCGTGTTTCTGTTGCCTCTCATGGCTCAAAATAGCAAAAAGACTGCAAAAAACAAATCCACTTTGATCTGACAGGTAACGAAGGGGACGGCTCACTGTTCATGCCTCCCCTCTGGTTCCACGATCCAAAGGTAAGATAGAGCTAGTGGCGATTTCCATACATCACATTGCAACCTTGTCTAAAAGTGATTTTCAAAATTATTGCTCATGGGGGTGTCATTTGTTCAAATACACAGTCCAAGACTGTGCTTTGTTTAAGATCCCAGTTGTTCTCAGAAGCAGCCTTTGAATCAAAGTGCTAGTTTTCAACTATTTGCAGTTGCCTTTGCACTTTCCCTGGTGCTGACCAAGGGCCCAAGCAAATAACACTGGCAACTCCTAGTGTTAGATCAGTTATTTATGGTACCTTAACTGCTAAGTGTGTGTTTCTTTGATTTAATCTGGAAAAGATTTGTTTTGGCCATAACCTAAATTAAAACCTGCAGCATCATTTATTAATGGTTGCTGAAATTTTGTCATGGGTTTAAAAATTTGAATTTAAAAGAGCTCATTATGACTGGGATTGGTATGTATGTAGGTGAGAAGAAATTTGGAGAATGTTTACATAATAATGCTTTCATATAATTAGCTTCTTTAGGGCAGGAATGATCTTATTTGTTGTTCACACACAGGAGATACTCAATTCGTACTAGTGGAACAAACAAACAACTGAGCTGTTAGTAGGAATGATAATAATCCTCTTATTTTTCTATACTAATGAATACACTATTTACTGAATTGGGTAACCTCATTGGAACATTATGAAGTAGACAGGATTTACTTCATTATCCCCATCAGAGAAGATACTGAATTTGATAATGAATTTGAATACAGGTGTTTTCATAGCCACACTGCTGCACCAGGCGAGATCTCCAGCCTTGCCTTAAGAACAAGGACTTACTTTAAGAAAAACTGTGAAATAGACAGAGGGCCTCTTTAACCCCTTCATCCTCCTTTCACACACTCTTCCCTACCTCAGGGGTTCTGGGTGACGCCTGTGTGAATTCCTGTGTCTTGTCCCTCACCTATCCTCTTCAAACCTGCTCTCAGAAAGAATCTGAGAAATGCAGTCACATCAAATCATAGCTTAATAGCGACCCCTTTTGGGAGATTTTGTTTTAACAGAGTGTGTTACACAATTTGGGATGGTCCATCTTCCTGGTTCTTAAAGTGCAGTTTATTTGTCAAAGGACATAATGCAAAAAGCTCATAGAGAAAGCCAGCTGTTGGTCAATACACTTAGGACAAGGACTGGCCCGTTGTGTTCTCCTGCTTGTCTCCTTGACCCGCTCTTATAGTGTATCCATCCTGTGGCAACATAATATGAATCCTGCTAGGTGACTCAGGACCTTTCTGTTTTTGTGTACCATTTGGACATCCTTCTGCAGCTCATCTGTGCTCCTCAGCTAGGCTAGGCCCACTACCAGTGGACTTCTATAAGATATGGACCAACGTCCTTAACAGTGGCATTTCTGCCACCAGCATTGAATAGGTAGGTTTTAGGGAAATGAAGGGATATTTTAGAGCTCCTGAAATCACATTTGTTCTGCCTCAACTTGATGCTTACTTATGCATTATGCTTACTTACAAACTATTTATCATAGCTGAGTTTTTCAGGGAAAAGAAGAATATTAATAAAACTATGTTTAAAATGTTTATATAAGCCTTTTCACAAGCTCTTGCTAAACCTGCCTTCTGTCTCTCCCTACACACTCTTTCTACTTCCAATTACCCAACTCCAAACATCACAGAAATTTTACACCATTAGTAAGTGGCAAACCCAACTGATAGCTGACCTAAACTCAGGGTTTGGGCAACACAGTCTGAGCCTTCCACCCTAGGCCCCAATTTATCCAAGAAAGGGAGATCAGAAAATACCATATCCTTCTAGTATTTATTTTCTAACCTTTTGAACTCCTGCCTCTCATAAATTAGACATCTAGCTAAAATTCTTTTTCCCTGAAAAATCTTGGGAACCAAGTACCAACTTTACTTGATTATTTTCATCCTTCGCTCACATATGCTCTGGTATGACAATGATGATTCAAGTATTTGTAATGACAATAACAAGCAATAAACTGAGTTTTGAGATGGCAATTTATGAAAGATTTAAAGTTTAAAACAAAAACTAAAAAGAAACCCACAATTTTCTATGACAAAGGAACAAGTGAGATGCAAAGACAGTTTGCAAAATTATATGTTTGAGGAAAAGTGATTGAAGAATGAGTGATGATAAAGAATTTACAAAATATGTATACAATCACACTTAAAACTAGGGGGAAATTGCTGTTGTTATTTGAACTGAGAGCTGTAACCTAAAGACATATGTGATTAGGACAGAATAATGATCCCTTCACTAGAGCTATGTAGTGGATAGTTACGTCCTGAGCAGCATCTATCAGCATTGCATTTTAGAATATGAGCTGTATCTTCCCCAGCAGTCATGTAGATTTGATTTTTCTCCTGTGGGTTTGCTGTAAGCTGATGTAATGTTCCTAACCACTTGTCAATTAAGCAAGAGTACAGTCATTATTGTAGCAAAAAAAAAAAAAAAAGCCAAAACACTGGTATACTAAAAATACCACACTGTATATGCAAGGACAAAGATGGGTGCCGGCTCAATGTTGTTTCAGGCAATTGTCAGTGTCTCTCTTTGCCCTCCCCCCAACTTTTTTGCCCTTTGCTGCACAGTCTTCAATAGTCCATTAGTTTTGTATCTAATCCAGAAATCTTATCCTAACAATTCTTGGTTAAATTGCCTATATATTAATAAATGTACTTGGAATTGGTCTTAACATCTTACTGATTTTCTAATAAGTTGAATAAAATTTTCAACATGTATTCAGCTGATATTTGGATGAGGGTCATGTTTTTTACTTTTGAAATTGATCCTTTAGCAGTTTTGAAAGTCGTTCCACTAAGATACCTAAGTGGACTAATTTGACAGCCAATGGAACTGAGAGACAGGAAGTGCATCTCATGGGCTGCTTAAACTCAGGCACACCTCCCCACGGCTCTCAGGATGAATCCTAAGAATCAATAGAACTTTATCCTTGCTGACTCTCTGTTTCTCTAGATTTATTTTTTTTGCTGTTTGCTGATTTGCAGCATTTGTTTTTGTTTCTAGTTTGTACACAGCCTACAACTGTTGGCAACAATGGCGGAGTCTTTGATTTAATGATGCGATCATTTGAGATCTTTGTTGAATGAATGATAGAGACTTGTTTTCTGCTCAATGAAAGCTGAGTTTCTGATTTGGTACTCTTCTTATTTGTCTCTTTGTCAATTGTGAGCTCAAATCAATTAAGAATCGTGTGCCCACTGGGAACAAAAAAGGTCTTTATGATCTGAACTGATAAGTTTATGTATTTCTCTGTTTATTTTTAACCTTAGAACTGAAACTATAGGAGCTCTACATGTCTGTGTATCTGTATTTGATAAAACCCTTTATCTCTCAGTAAATAAAATGTTTTCCTATCCCAGGAGAATATTAATGAATTAGATTATAACATCTCTTAAATTAAAGAAGCTCTGGTTTCATGGTTTAAAGAGATAAATAAGTGTTTATAGAAATCCAATATTCCCAACATTCAGGGAAAATAAGAAGCCTGAACTTCTCAAAGTTTAAAAGTTTCAGATTAAAAAAAAAATCCAAAAACTGCTAACTCAGGCACATTTTTAATATAATAATTCAAATTTACATAATTAAGGTGAATCTTTGGCTATATTAGACTGGTTTAATATTTTTGATTTTTAAAAAGTTAGTAATAGCTATATGTCTTTTCCTTATGTTTATTACTATGGAGTATAATACAAGTAGATACTTTATTTTTAAATAAGATTTGGTTTTATTTTCTTGTGAGAAGTTTAGTTACTTTGATCTTTCTAAAATTCTTATGCCGTTAACTCTTACATCAGATAAGACAACATTACTCTTATATAATATAGGTGTATAGTGAATGGGCCTTCTAAGGAGATAATGTGTGTGTGTGTGTGTGTGTGTGTGTGTGTGTGTGTGAGCTAAGCACTTGAAATAGGACACACTGAGTACTATGATATGATGATTTAGAATTTACAAAGTACTTCCCATCAATTATCATATTGTGTTGTCGGAAAAGTCATGACGCATTTTTCCAACAAAAAACATAGAAAAAATACGTCATGACTTTTCCGACAACCCAATAAATAAAATATACTATTTAGATGGTACAAACATGAGGTGCTTCCTTCTGTTGGGTAGATAATAAAATTATTTTATTTAAAGTCAATTCTATGCAATAGGTATGGCAAATATTATACCCATTTTATTAAAAAGAAGACTAAGTGTCAGCAAGGATAAAGGACTTAGAAGATTATACAAGTAATTAATGGTGAATCTAGAAAATAGTAGATCCAGAACCCCACATTTCCAGCCAAGTGTTTTCTCCATTCTGTCATCAGGCTCTGTATTTTGAGGCCTATAAACTCCTAACAATAACCACATTTTAAATATGCATCCCTAATATCTAAATATTTATTTGCTTATTATATATACATATAAAATCATACATACATTTTAAAAGAAGAAAAAAACAATTTTAAGTGAGCTATATAAATAGAAGTTCTACTCTTTTCTTCCCAAACCAAGTAGGCCTATCCTATACACTCTCAGAAGAATGTGCTAGACATTAATTTGCCATTTATAACTTGCATTAACTCTTATCTGGGACCTTTGATTTGAGCATAAAACCAGCATCAGGCCCGCCAAATCAAGGGAGATATGAAGAACCTACAGAAAAATGAATTCTCTCTTTTTGGCCCTATCCTCTCTATAGTTACCATCTCAGAACTATAGATTTTTCTTTCTTTTTTTTTGTTTTTTTGTCCAGAGGTCTAGGGTCTGACACAATTATCTTCCTCTCCCTTGGTTGATGTGCACAAAAGGGCATAGACCGTTCCCATACTCACTGCCTCTGGAGAAGTAGCTTCATAAATGCTGAAGCCCTCCCAGTGTGCTCTGGCAATGCTAGGGCAACCAGTGCTCACGCAATCCCCAAGGACCTGATTGTGCAAATGAATTACCCCTTCTTCTGAATTCAACGTGTTTATTTCTGATATTTATCTCCAAAAGCTCCCTGAGACATATGCAAATCAGACAGTATTTTTCATTTAACAGACAAGAAAGCCAAGCCTCAAAGTTAAGTACTATTTGCCTGGTATGGTTTACATACTAGGCAATGAACACAATTTAGTTGAATGAATGAATAAATCTAAGTGGATAGAGAAGAATTATTTCTAACATCTAAGTTTCCTAACTCCTGGTGCTGGCATTTTTTTTTTTTTAATATAGTTGCCCCAAGCAGGTGGATGACAGGGAGGGACGGCAAGACTAAATACGGAATAGGAAGACCTGGATAGGTTCTAAGGCATTTTCTTCACTCTCTGACTTGAACAGGCCACTGAATCTGAGCCATAGATTCCTGAGATTCTGTAAAACAGTGTATTTTATACCTGCTTAGCCCATTTCAGAAAGTTATTCACACACTCAAACCAAATAACCATACATAATTATCTAAAACTCTTATTAACATTTAAATCCTAGATGATTGAGACATAGAACTTTTCCCAAAATACCTGGATCAAGAAAGCTACAGGGGTGGAACATATTCATCAGCTATTCTGATAAACATACTTATCAGAACTGAGTTATTCATTCTCCATCCAGTTATAAGATTAAATTATAATATATTTAAGACATATTATTAGCTCAGCACCAGAAATAAAAAGAAGTACAAGACTTTGGTGTTTCCTGCAAGGAAATTACAATCTAATTCTAAAGGAAAGTACATCAGTTTGCTAGGGCTGCCATACCAAAGTGCCACAGACTGGGTGGCTTGATAGTTTTGGGAAGCGAGAAGTCCAAGGTCAAGTTTTGGTTTCCTCTGAGGCCCTTTCTCTATGGCTGCCTTCTCACTTTGTCCTCAACATTATCTTCCCTCTGAGCACGTGCACCCCGATATTTTTTGTGTGTCCAAATTTCCTCTTCTTATAAGGACACCAGTCAGATCGCATTAGAGTTCACCATAATGACCTCATTTTAACTTAGTCACCCCCTTCAAGGTCCCATCTCCAAATACAGTCACATTCTGAAGCACTAGGCGCTAAGACGTCCACATATGTATTTTAGGGAGACACAATTTAACCCACAGCAGAAAGATAATCTAAAAGCGAAAATAACAAGTAGGTGGCAGAACATTATGTTGTATAGATTCTGAGAAAGGACAATCGCCAAGGCCTGGGAGGTCTATGAAAACCTCGGAGGAAATGGGATTTGTGGTGGGCTTTGAAGTGGAAAGAAAATAAATAGGAAGAACGATGTGGGCATTTGATAGAAACAAGGAGGTAAGTTATGTGCTTACATTACAGTTTATCTGCACCTCAAGATAACAATGGCATTCACTACTCTAAGTGATATTCCAGCTTGTAAAATATTTTAATTTACATTCTCTCATTTGATTATACTGTTAACCTCCTAGTAACCTATGTTACATAGGTATTGCAATGTAGGTGTACTGACTCCAAAGAAAATTGTTCCCACTATATGGCTTTGCATTATAACTTTTAAAAGAGCACACACTCATACATTTTTTGCTCTTGGGCAATTCAGAGAAGAAATCGGATGTTAGATGTCAGGAAGGAAAGGAACCAGGACAAACCAAAGAGTTTTGGAGTGGAAGACTGTACTATTCAGATAAATCCTTTTTATTTAGGTGAAAACACAATGGGCCTCCAAATTATTATTGTATATGTTAAGCTGTAATAAAGGGATTTTTTTTTTCTCCATGTTTTTCCTCCATATATTTGAATCTAGAGAATCCAAGTTATTCTAAAAGAAGTCATTCCTGTCAGCTGCCAGCTGTTCTGGATAATGTTTAATCAACTGATTGCGTCGGGTGCATATCTTAAGATATAAAGTCATTTCGTCTGATTTGAGGCTCCATATATTATCTATGTGCTGCATACGGTATTTGTATTCTGCACCAGGAATGCATTTATAAATTCATTCCTCAGCAATGGCTATGATTCTTCACAAACTCAACATTTAAAATATTTAACTAGCATAAAAAGATGGGCCATGATCAGGGAGCTGGAATAAAATGTTACTTCAGGCAATATTAAAAATGTCATGGTGTCAGAATGTCGCATGAGTCTGTAGGCAGGAAAAGTTGCACAGATGAAATTATACAGAATAACTTCATCAAAGGGTTCACTTGAAAATTCTTGCCAATTTGAGAATATATGCTAAAATGCATACTAAAATGTGTACCTTTGAAAAGTCAATTACACTTCCAGTAATATGTCCATAAGTAAGCAAATAGATAAAATAACCAGCAGCACAGACAAATATTTATGTACATTGAAGCTCATTAGAATGATATTTGCAAAAGCCAAAGGGTGCATTTCCAACAACATGGGATTTATTAACTAAATGATGGTACATTCATAGAATAAAACATTAAGCCACTATTAAAAATCAGCGGTGTGCACAAACTGTCACTTTTGATCTGGGTGTCCTTCACCCAGTATGGATCTGGAACCTTGCTACTCAAAGTGTACTCTGTGGACCACCTATACCAGCATGAACTAGAGGTTTGCTGGAAATGGAGAACCCTGGGCCCCACCCCAGAGCTACTAAATGGAAATCTACAGTCTGCATTTTAACCAGCTTCCTAGGTGATTTCTACGCACATTAAAGTTCAAGAAGTCATGTCCTAGAGGATATATGAGTGTCCCCCATCCCTGCTTTGCCAGTAATGGCACTGAGGCACAATTTATCCAGGAGGAGACAGAAGCTGAGATGGGGCTACATTCAATCATCTTTTTATGATGATGATTTGACTGAAATTATGCAAAGCCACGTTACGTTTTTGGTTTTGGTAGAATCCTTCTAGGGGTCAGACAAAAATTCACCTGCTAAGGTAATAAAGTACTTGGTTAAAAAAAAGTATTGGTGAGAGCATTTATCAACTACGCTGTCCTCAGAACAGGCTGCGACCTTCTGTCTCTTCCCCCATTCGAG